>NC_067495.1:34919777-35032277 GCF_947179515.1 Apodemus sylvaticus
TGGAAATAACACAGTTGAAACCTTGGTTAAATGTATTCCTAGAATTTTTCATTTTGTTTGTTATGGAAGAGATATAGGCTTCAGTGTAAAGCTTCTAAATTTGTGTCCCTACTTATTTGTTTTTAACTATTATGACATTAAGTAGGCTCGTCTGAAAAACTGACCATCTTTTCTTTTTACCTTTATTAAAAATAAATATTTTTCATACAAAATATTCTGGTTAAAGTTTCTCCCCTGGTAACCCTCCAAGTTCTTCCCTACTTCCCATTCAGATCCATTTTTTGTATTAGATAAAACATTTTGGAAAGCTGTACTGGACTATGTGAGCCTCTCCATTGACTATGAGTGCCTGCTCTGCTAAACTCTCATAGGACTGCAACAGGGATAACTGAAGAAGAATATGTAAAAACTTCTGAAATTTATGACATATAGTTTCAAATTTAGTTATTACCTGGATATATTGCATTAACCACAAAGCAAGGGCTCTGGAGTATGAAAGTACACAGTGTTGTTTTGTAGTACGTATTACATATTTAACAAGGCATTGCCTCACAATTTAACTTTAAAGTTTTATTCTTGTGAGATTTAACAAGTTCAATTTGATAGGGGCAGTACAATGTCATAAACTTGGTGTAGTTAAAATAAAATTGAAGTAGATGCATAAAACAGAGAATGCTACCATCGAAAACAAGATGCAAACACAGTGAACACAATGTAGTACAAAAAGGGTTGACCAAGATCAGAGAGGAAGTCCAGTGAAGGAGCCCTGCTCCTGATATATTATTCTCTTGCCCAGGGACAAGGCATTAACAGCTGTTTCATGTAACTCACCTTCTGCTACACATTTGCAGTAAGATTCTTTTGATGCTCTCTTTCTTGATATTAGTAAACCAAGTGAGACTCTTTGTAGGAAACCTTTTGATTGTATGACAGTTTTTTAGAAACTAGATCCCTGAGAATTTTGATTTTGGTCTTCCAGAGTTAATGTTTGCATAGATCATCTTGGTCAAATCTAAAGTGTATTAAGGAAAGTGTGAGTGCATTTTTTTTACAGTGGCTACAAGGTTATGCACATTGTCTTAGGGCTAAGACATTTATTTAAACCATATCTTACTCGTGATGGATACAAGGACTTAGGAAGTCCATGTAAGTCAAGGTAGACCTCTGGTTTATGTACCCAAGTCTCACTTTGGGATTGTATGCTCAATTATAACTTTTAGTCTCTTCAATTAATTAACTTCATGCTTCTCTTTTCCTTTAAATATTTATTGTCTTGCTAAGTTGATATATGAAATGTCATATTTGCCTCTAAATGTTGGCTTTCTTTCAAGCAAGTTTCTTCTGGCTGTACTGATTCTATTGTAAAACACATTTTTTGGTTGCCAATTTAGATTCGGAATTGATTTACCTGAATCAAGTATTCATTTTTGGTCCATTCAGCTGAAGTCAATGAGTTGTGAGAGCACACCATTTGTATGGCTTCTGGCTCTCACCTCTAACAGACAGGAAGATTTTGAAGTAAAGCATGGGATGGACATGTTTTTAAAATGTATTTACTGTAGTGAGTCAGTTACAGTGCTGGCCTTGAGAGCTATGTTGCTATCACCAACATCCCTTTAGCATTCAGAATAACATAAAACCACGAAATGAGCAGCTAAAGAAAAATGTGAAAAGAACCATCTGGGCTCCATGAAATTTTTTATCCTTCTGGCTTGTCTTAAGCTCATCTTTCTCTTGAAATATATGATGTTTTGATAGTTTGTTCTCAGACAAGAGGGGGCTATATTTATATAGGAAAGAGTACCTTTGAGGCATTCAACTGATATAGATCTGTGATTATCGTGGCATATTATTAAAGGGCTTTAAAAACTTACGTTAACTTCTTTGGAAGGGTTATATTCCTGTGAAATCTGGTAGAGCATCAATTTCAGTGAAGAGTAAACAAGACCACATTGCTGTCAAATATTTCATAAGCACTAAAGTTGGACTTCATTAAAGCTGATATGTGACTTTAATTTCTACAATCTGATTCATATTTCATGGCTAGCGTAAAAATAAGATAAAAATGAGAAGGAATCAGCATTCAGGATTCCAACAGATGTTTTGAGTTTGTTTTCTTGTAAAGTATTCCCTTTGGTGTCTTCAGGATAGTAGTGTGTCAATGTAGGTGTTTCTTCCACACAAATAGCACTTGTATAATGTTACAGGAAGTTACTCTCCATTGAAAGGATTTTTTAAAAATGTATCCAATTTTAAATGAGGTTCCCTTTTTTTTCTTCATGGAACAGAACCTATATTGGAAATATATATCTGTGAAACAGCAGATTTGATCACCTTTCCGAGCTTGGCAACTAGCACATTGCCTGCAATAGGACCAGTCTGTGAGGATGATCACTGAAAGCAGGGACAGCAAATCCTTTACCCATACTACTCACTTTTGGAGTGAGAGACTTTCTTACTCTCCGTATAAATTAAAGTTTTAAAATAGTGTCTGTTACCTTAGGCAAAGACGGATATGATAAAGCTACTCTTTTTTTACTCTTTTTTTTTTAAAAGGAAACATTTTTTGCTATTATCAATATAAATGTGTATACAAAACAATATGACTAATAGGCAAAAACATAATGGCACAATTACCTAATCATCAATAATTCTTAGGAACACAGCCTAACAAGAAATTTAAAAAAAACCCACATGGCCCAATTACATTAAATCAGAGTATACTCAGTAAGAACAGGGGGTGGGGATTACATCTTTTCCTTCCTTCCTTCCTTCCTTCCTTCCTTCCTTCCTTCCTTCCTTCCTTCCTTCCTTCCTTCCTTCCTTTGATGTTATATTTTTCTTTTTTTATTCGATATATTCTTTATTTACATTTCAAATGATTTTTCCTTTCCTGGATCCCCCCTCCCCAAAAGTCCCATAAGCCCTCTTCCCTCCCCCTGTTCCCCAATCCACCCCTTCCCACTTCCCCGTCCTGGTACTCCCCTACACTACTGCACTGAGCCTTTCCAGGACCAAGGACCACTACTTCCTTCTTCTTGGGCATCATTTGATATGTGAATTGTGTCTTGGGTATTCCAAGCTTCTAGGCTAATATCCACTTATCATTGCGTGCATACCATGAGTGTTCTTTTGAGACTGGGTTACCTCACTTGGAATGATATTCTCCAGTTCCATCCATTTGTCTAAGAATTTCATGAATTAATTGTTTTTACTGGCTGAATAGTACTCCATTGTGTATATAAGCCACATTTTCTGTATCCATTCCTTTGTTGAGGGACATCTGGGTTCTTTCCAGCTTCTAGCTATTATAAATAGGGCTGCTATGAGCATAGTGGAACATGTATCCTTATTACATGCTGGGGAATCCTTTGGGTATATGCCCAGGAGTGATATAGTGGTGTCCTCCGGAAGTATCATTCCCAGTTTTCTGAGGAACTGCCAGACTGATTTCCAGAGTGGTTATACCAGCTTGCAATCCCACCAGCAGTGGAGGAGTGTTTCTCTTTCTCCACATCCTTGCCAACACCTCTTTTCTCCTGAGTTTTTGATTTTTGCCTTTCTGACTGTTGTGTGGCGAAATCTCAGGGTTGTTTTGATTTGCATTTCCTTAATGACTAAGGTGCTTCTCAGTCATTCGATATTCCTCAAGTGAAAATTCCTTGTTTAGCTCTGTACCCTATTTTTAATGGGGTTATTTGACTCTCCGGAGTCTAACTTCTTGAGTTCTTTGTATATATTGGATATTAGTCTTCTGTCAGATATAGTGTTGGAAAAGGTCTTTTCCCAATTTGTTGGTTGCCATTTTGTCCTTTTGACAATGTCCTTTGCCTTACAGAAACTTAGTAATTTTATGTAGATATTCTTGATCCACTTGGACTTGAGCTTAGTACAAGGAGATAAGAATGGATCAATTTGCATTCTTCTGCAAGCATACCTCCAGTTGAACCAGCAGCATTTGTTGAAAAAGCTATCTTTTTCCACCGGATGGATTTAGCTTCTTTGTCAAAGATCAAGTGACCACAGGTGTGTGGGTTCATTTCCAGGTCTTCAATTCTATTCCATTGATCTGCTTGCCCATCACTGTACCAATACCATGCAGTTTTTAACACAATTGCTCTGTAGTACTACTGCATGAGGTCGGGGATACTGATTCCCCCAGAAGTTCTTTTACTGTTGAGGATAGTTTTAGCTATCCTGGGTTTTTTGTTATTCCAGATGAAGTTGAGAATTGTTCTTTCTAACTCTATGAAGAATTGAGTTGGGATTTTGGTGGAGATTGCACTTAATCTGTATATTGCTTTTGGCAGGATGGCAATTTTTACTATATTAATCCTGCCAATCCAAGAGCATAAAAGATTTTTCCATCTTATGAGTTCTTATTGGATTCTTTCTTCAAAGACTTAAAGTTCCTGTAATACATGTCTTTCACTTGTTTGGTTAGAGTCACACCAAGATACTTTGTATTGTTTGTGGCTATTGTGAAGGCTGTCATTTTCCTAATTTCTTTCTCAGCCTGTTTATCCTTTGAGTATAGGAAGGCTACTGATTTGCTTGAGTTGATTTTATATCTAGCCTTTTTGCTGAAGTTGTTTATCAACTGTAGGAATTCTCTGGTGGAGTTTTTTGGGTTGCTTAAGTATACTATCATATCAGCTGCAAATAGTGATAATTTGATTTCTTCCTTTCCAATTTTTATCCCTTTGACTTCCTTATGTTTTCTAATTGCTCCTCTAGCTAGAACTTCAAGTACTATATTGGATAAATATGGAGAGAGAGGGCAGCCTTGTCTAGTCCCTGATTTTAGTTGGATTGCTTCAAGTTTCTCTCAATTTAGTTTGATGTTGGGTACTGGTTTGCTATATATTGCTTTTATTATGTTTAGGTATGGTCCTTGAATTCCTGTTCTTTCCGAGTTCTTTAACATGAAAAGATGATGAATTTTGTCAAATGCTTTTTCAGCATCTAATGAAATGACCATGTAGTTTTTTTCTTTGAGTTTGTTTATGTAGAGGATTATATTGATGGCTTTACGAATATTGAACCATCCCTGCATCCCTGGGATGAAGGCTACTTGATCAAGGCTGCCCCCTCTCTCCATATCTTTTTAATATAGTACTTGACGTTCTAGCTAGAGCAATTAGACAACATAAGGAGGTCAAAGGGATACAAATTAGAAAGGAAGAAGCATGGTAGGTCTTACTCCTATTATTATTAGTGTAGATCTATGAAAACTATAGATAAACAGAGGATTTTGTAAACTCCAGTTCAGAATTGAGCTTTTCCTATTATTGCTTGTACAAGAGTTGGTTCACTTATTACTAAGATGTTTCCTGTAGTGATTTTATTGAGGAACAATTGACAGAAGTGACATTTCAGATTTTTTCCAGGTGTGCCAGCTGTGTAGATACATACAAATTAAATTCTGAGATCTCGTTCTATTTGGTTCCATTGACATGGACTTCATCAATTAAGTCTTTTTATAGCAGACACTCATCTTTTATCTTCCCTCCAATTGTCTAATTTCAATATTCATATCACTTGCGAAAGCACTGGAGACAGAACAAGCTGCAGCCTAGAAGCAGGATCCCCCAGTGAAAGGAAATAGCATTCCTAAAGTGATGAAACCACACAATTGGTGGACAGAAGTTTTGGAAGGAGGCCAGATGATATAAATTTCCTGGATAAAGGCTGTACTGATAGAGGAAAATGAAGCATGGTTTCCAGGTGGTGTGTTTATTGCTTTTGCTTTTGATTAGACAGGAAAGCTGTCAAAGAGAGGTGAGTTTGGGGAAAAGAAAAACTGTTATATATTGTAGCTAGTTTATTACAGTGTTAATATCATAATAATGTAATCAATGAAAAACCATCTCCTGTATATGTCACTACTATAGAATTTTACCAGATCATTACAAGATTCAGTTTGTATGGAATTATTTATGTTAGAGTACTTATAGAGTCATAATAATTGCAGTTTTGACTCCCTCATACCGTCTGAGATTTTGTTGATGATAAAACAACATACTCTCTATATGCCAACATCCTAAGTGCTGTACCAGGATAGGCCGGCCATAGAAAATTATCAGGAACTTGGGCATTCATCTGACTGGGATACTTTTAGAGGGGTTTCAACCCTTCAGTTTATCAGGAGTTTATGTAAAGAATCTCAGGACTACTTGCAGGGAATACTTCTCGGAATGTCCACAGTATATTCAAAACTAATTACTGGTACCTCCAATCTATGACTTAATCAGGCATATAACCTACTTCTTTAAAAGTCACTTATTTTAGGAGATTCATACATCTTCAGATGTTAGACTCCCAACCTGGAGAAATTCTGTTCCCCAAACCAGCATTCAACCATTTTGTATATTCCTTGGTAGATATCTGATATGCATAGAAATGTTTGTTTTCCAGCTATGGTGCCCTGTTACCTTCATTGAGCTCTTATTCTGCACAGTGCTTAAACTGTGACAAGCCTCAAAAGTCATGGATTGAACATACTGACATTTTACAATGAGTACTCAGCTATAGCCACTTACCCCTAAGCAGAGACATAGTCATCACATGCAGGTCCATATTCATAGCAAATATACTTTTTCAGGTTGGGATGCTCAAGAGACAATGTTCATTATAGGACCTAGTTTTATCCCTGTAGTAAAACTTAATAAACCTCTGAAGTGGATGACTGAGACTCAGGTTCAAAAGACAGATGTTGATACGGTTTTTTAAATGAATCGAGACCATGGCCATACCAACTCTTATAAAGGAAAACATTTAATTAGTGGTGACTTATAGTTCAGATGTTCAGTCCATTATCATGATGGGAAGCATTTTGACATACAGACAGCAGGCATGGATCTGGAGAGATAGCCCAGAGTTCTTCTATATCTGTAATAGGCAGGTAGCAGGAAGGTGTTGTCTCCAACAACACCACACCTATTCCAACATGGATTCACCTCCTAAGAGTGCAACTCTCTGTGAGCCTATGGTGGGTATTTTCTTTCCATTAACCACATTTTTCCACCAGCCACTGTCAAGATTTTCTTCTTTTCAGCATTTTTCAATTTTTCAAAACCTTTAGTGACATGAAACTAATGTTTCATGATACTTACTTAAAACTACCATCAGTGGCCCCTTCCTCTCCAGTGACAGAAGAGATCTTTCTCAGTGCTTTTGTTTTGTTTTATTTACTTTGCTACCATTTGTCACCTCATCTCTATTGACTCTGCCTTCTAAATTAGTCTTTCAACCTGTATGGCTTACTTTCATTGAGAACTCTCTTCCCTATACAGTCTCATATGTTTGAATTCCCTGGTGCCTGTCATTGCTTAGGAAACAGAGGGAATGAAAGTGACTTCTTATATCTAGTAGAACATTTGCTGTTCTTGAACAATTATTCTCCCATGGAGTCCTTTAGAAGTAGATGTTTGTCCCACAGCAAAGCACACATGCTACAATCACACACACACACACACACACACACACACACACACACACAAATAAAAGGTTTGCAATCTGAAAATAAAACATGAAATTATTCTTTGCATTCTTTATCAATGGGATCAGCTGTTACTCTTCTTTACTTGATGGAATCTTTTCTATGATGACCATTCATAGAAGCCAATGATACTACCTCAGTGTTCCTGCACATTCATGTCAGCATAAACAAGCAGTTTTCCTTGTTTTAATTTTTTTTACCAGTAAAATGATCAGATGAGAGATAAGATTCCATTTTTATCTAGTAATTTTGACAATTTCATACTTGTATATAATACTTTCTGGTTTGTTTCTCTTAACCTGCCCTCTTTGCCCTATCATCCCTGCCATCTCCCACCTCCCTACCTGATTCATGACTTGATTTTGTTGTCTGACCTGCTCAGGGTCATTTGTGTGACCACTAGTTTGAGAATATCCATTGGAGTATGGTGGAAAATCATCAAGTCCTAGATGTAAATGATTCATAACAAATTTCTTCTAAATAAAGTTTAAAAGGCAGAAGAAAGTAGAGGCAACAGTCTGCAATCAGCCTGTGAATATGTATTAATCATGTAGAAAGTATCACTTACCACACTAGGAAGTGGAGATTCAAAACTACCTGCAATATGACATAAAGATTCACAATTTAATACAGAAACAAAGAGACTTGGGCTGAAAGTATACATAAAGGACTCTAATTCCCTAATAGCAATACGTGTAATGGACATATTTGGAGCATTTCAGAAAGAGATGTTTATGTCTGTGAACTCAAACTGAATTTTGAAAAGTGAAGTATAGTTGAAGATGTGACAATTCTATTTTATGATTATTTTCTTTCCTAAATTTCATCACTTTAACACTCATTCTCCCCCTAATTGTTTGCTACTCTTTTGTTCCATTGTTTCCCCTTTGGGTACAATGTCTTATTCCATTTTAATTTTGAAAAACATGTTTGTTATGTATGGTTTGTTAATATATTAATGTCAGTATTATGTCATCCAACATACTTATAGCTTTGGTAGAAAATTTCAATGTTCATTCCTTTGATACTATTGTGTTAGTACACTGTTACTGCAGTGTAGTACTGTGGTGTGACAATCTTCCTGAAGAGATGGGAACACCTACTCACCCCAGATGGGGAACCAAAAACACAGCAAAGCACAGACATAATTTTGTGAATCAATGAGTTTTACTTGGGAAACAAATAGGAATTCAGGAGAAGGTTTACTTACAGAAGCAGAAAGGACTCAAAACCAGTTTGTCATGAAGGCTCATTCTAGAGTGTGTGACAACACATGGAAGCCAGGCACCTGGCTTTAACCTTGGAGGAGACTGCCACACAAATAGGAAAGTACACAAATAAGCATTGAGCCCCATGAAATGTCACTGGACAAACTCTGTGTACCCCAGCATCAAGGCCAAGAAACCATAAGATTCCCGGACAGACCTTCTATATTTGGTTCTGTTTATTCGCCACCTCTTCTGAAAGCATGAGCAGTGTGCGCACTTGCAAATCTGCATGCTGAATTTGTTTCCCATTTATTTAAAATTTTAATAAATGCAATCATATCATTTTTTCAGAAACAATTGTAACTCAATCTCTGGGCACTGCAACTAGAATCCTAATCTTGTAAGCCACATTTAAATCTAATTCGGCCAGTGGTGAATCCTGGCAGATCCGCCATGAAACCAGGAGACACTAGCAGCTACATTTTGCACTTGTGCTATCCCTGATCCAAGAGCCCCTAACTCACTCCTGCTCTCTCTCTCTCTCTCTCTCTCTCTCTCTCTCTCTCTCTCTGTGTGTGTGTGTGTTTGTGTGTGTGTGTGTGTGTGTGTATTCCACCCAGAAGTCCCACCTACTTGCCCAGGCATTGATCTTTTTATTCATTCAAGGAGGTTCACAAGAAGTCACCTGAATATGTGGCTCATTCCTCCTTCCAGAAAGCCCCTCCTAGGAGAGTGGAATTAACATCAAAATTCAGGTAGCACAGAGCCATCCACAACACTTCCTCCTTTCTGTTCACATAAAAGACTCTTTTATCTCAGATATAAATTGAGCACAACTATTACCATTTTGTAATTTATAAAGTACAAGACAGACCTAACATCCAGTCCATCATTTTTTGTTAATAAAATAGAACACTGTCATCTATCCTAACTTAAAAAACTTATATTCTACACCTGACTTATGTCCTGACTTCGGATAGTCTGACATTTGAAAACCATCCTCTCAAATCTGTTTTCTCAAAGTGAAATAGCCTGAGTTGGCTATGAGACTATAAGTAGTGTTTCAACCCCGTCAGAAATCCGAAAATGACAAACATTAACTGAAAATATATAGGAAGTGTAACACAGCTTCCATAACTGAGTCAAATTGTAGAGATAGATGCCTACCTATATAGACCCAGTAAGTCAGGGAGTTAGAGCATCTGTCTTCAGCTTTCTGGCTCAGGATCATCTGACAGACCTTAGAGAAACGGGAATATTAAGGACTAGCCTGAGGGAGTGCTGGAGACCCGGTGTGCACCCAGAGGCAGTCTGGGAGCTCGCAGCTGGTTCCAGATCAGCCTGGGCGGCAAAACCACATCTCCAGGTCCTGCAGGAAGCAAGAGGGACTTCCGGGCAGCCAGCAGGGAGAAGTCGGTGTGCTCCTGTGAATCCAGCAGGCCCCAGCGGGAGCCTTCGGGTGCCTGCTTTGGGATCTGAATGGCCTGGGCCACAGGGCTCGGTCTCCAGGAAGTGCTAGAGACCAGGTGTGCACCCAGAGGCAGTCTGGGAGCTCGCAGCTCCGCATGCTCTGTGGCACAGAGCTTGGGTTCCAGTCCTGAGGCCTCTGGGGAGAGCATAAGATCTCTCTGCTTCCGGATCCAGATCAGCCTGGGCAGCAACACCACATCTCCAGGCCCTGCAAGAGGCAAGAGGGGCTTCTGGGCGGCCAGCGGGGAGAAGTCAGTGTGCTCTGTTGAATCCAGCAGGCCCCAGCAGGAGCCTTCAGGTGTCTGCATCAGGATCTGAACAGCCTGGGAAACAGCACCCTGTCTCCAGGAAGTGCAGGAGGTAAGCTGTGCACCAGAGGCCACATGGGAAGGGGCAGCTTGCACTGGTGAGTCCAGCATTGACAAGACCAATTAACACCAGTGAGAACTAGATGGCAAAGGGCAAACGCAGGAACATCACTAACAGAAATCAAGGCAATATGGAAACATCTGAACCCAATTCTCCTTTACCAGCATGTCCTGGATACCCCATCACACCAGTAAAACAAGATTTGGATTTAAAATCACTGGTCATGATGCTGGTACAGGAACACATGAAGGACATACTTAAAGAAATTCAGGAGAAAATGGATCAAAAGTTAGAAAACCTTGCAAGGGAAACACAAAAATCATTGAAAGAAATCCAGGAGAATACAAAAGCCAATAATGAGGAAACACAAAAAACACTTAAAGAAATACAGGAGAACTTTGGTCAATAGGCTGAGGTCATGAAAGAGGAAACACAAAAATCTCTTAAAGAATTACAGGAAAGCACAAACAAGCAAGTGAAGGAGCTAAGCAAAATCATCCAGGATCTAAAATCAGAAGTAGAAACAACTAAGAAAACTCAAAGGGAGACAACTTTGGAGATAGAAAGCCTTGGGAAGATATCAGGGGACAGAGATGCAAATATCAACAACAGAATACAAGAGATAGAAGAAAGAATCTCAGATGCTGAAGATTCCATAGAAACCATAGACTCAACAGTTAAAGAAAATGCAAAATGCAAGAAGCTTGTAACCCAAAATATCCAGGAAATCCAGGACACAATGAGAAGACCAAACCTAAGGATTATAGGCATAGATGAGAGTGAAGATTTACAACTTAAAAGGCCAGCAAATATCTTCAATAAAATTATGGAAGAAAACTTCCCTAACGTAAAGAGAGAAATGCCCATGAATATACAAGAAGCCTACATAACTCCAAACAGACTGGACCAGAACAGAAATACTTCCCGTCACATAATAATCAAAACACCAAATGTACTAAACAAAGAAAGAATATTAAAGGCAGTAAGAAAAAAAGGCCAAGTAACATATAAAGGAAGACCTATCAGAATCACAGCAGACATTTCACCTGAGACTATGAAGGCTAGAAGGTCCTGGGCAGATCTCATGCAGACTCTAAGAGAACACAAATGCCAGCCAAAACTACTATATCCAGCAAAACTCTCAATCACTGTAGATGGAGAAATTAAGATATTCCATGACAAAACCATGTTTACCCAATATCTATCCACAAAGCCAGCCCTACAAAGGATAATAGGAGGAAAACACCAATACAAGGAGGGAAACATCACCCTGGAAAAAGCAAGATAGTAACCTTTCATCAAACCCAAAAGAAGTTAACCAATCAAATTTAAAAAATAATGTTAAAAATGACAGGAAGTAACAATCACTATTCCTTAATATCTCTTAACCTCAATGGACTTAATGCCCCAATAAAAAGACATAGACTAACTGACTGGATACGTAAACAGGACCCTACATTTTGCTGCTTACAGGAAACACACCTCAGGGTCAAAGACAAACACTACCTTAGAGTAAAAGGCTGGAAGACAATTTTACAAGCAAATGGTCTCAGGAAACAAGCTGGAGTAGCCATTTAATATCAGATAAAACTGACTTTCAACGAAAAGTCATCAAAAGAGACTCTGAGGGACACTTCTTGCTGGTCAAAGGAAAAATACAACAAGAAGAACTCTCAATCCTGAACATCTATGCTCCAAATGCAAGGGCACCCTCTTTCGTAAAAGAAACTTTATTAAAGCTCAAAGCACACATTGTACCTAACACAATAATTGTGGGTGACTTCAACACTGCACTTTCCTCAATGGACCGATCAGGAAAAACAGAAACTAAACAGGGACACAATGAAACTAATTGAAGCTTTGGACCAATTAGCTTTAACATATATATATATATATATATATATATATATATATATATATATATATATATATATATATATATAACATTCTATCCTAAAGCAAAAGAATATAGCTTTTTCTCAGCACCTCATGGTACGTTCTCCAAAATCGACCATATAATTGGTCACAAGACAGACCTCAACAAATATAAGAAGATCAAACTAATCCCATGCCTCGTATTAGATCACTATGGAGTAAAAGTGGTCTTCAATAGCAACAGAAACAACAGAAAACCCACATACACGTGGAAACTGAACAATATTCTACTCAATGATACCTTGGTCAAGGAAGAAATAAAGAAATTAAAGACTTTTTAGAACACAATGAAAATGAAAACACAACATACCCAAATCTATGGGACACAATGAAAGCAGTGCTAAGAGGAAAACTCATAGCCCTGAGTGCCTCCAAAAAGAAAATGGAGAGAGCATACATTACCAGATTAATGACACACCTGAAAGCCCTGGAACAAAAAGAAGCTATTTCGCCCAGGAGGAGTAGAAGGCAGGAAATCATCAAACTCAGGGCCGAAATCAATCAAGTAGAAACAAAGAGAACCATACAAAAAATCAACAAAACCAGGAGCTGGTTCTTTGAGAAAATCAACAAGATAGATAAACCCTTAGCCAGACTGACCAAAGGGCACAGAGAAAGTATCCAAATTAACAAACTTAGAAATGAAAAGGGAGATATAACAACGGAAACTGAGGAAATCCAAAAAATCATCAGATCTTACTACAAGAGCCTGTACTCAACACAACTGGAGAATCTGGAGGAAATGGACAATTTCCTTGACAGATACCAAATACCAAAATTAAATCAGGACCAACTAGACCATCTAAACAGTCCCATAATGCCTAAAGAAATAGAAGGAGTCATAGAAAGTCTTCCAACCAAAAAAAGCACAGGACCAGATGGCTTCAGTGCAGAATTCTACCAGACCTTCAAAGAAGAGTTAACACCAATACTCTTCAAACTATTCCACAAAATAGAAACAGAAGGAACACTACCCAATTCCTTCTACGAAGCCACAATTACGCTGATACCAAAGCCACACAAAGATCCAACAAAGAAAGAGAACTTCAGAACAATTGCCCTTAAGAACATCGATGCAAAAATACTCAATAAAATTCTTGCCAACCAAATCCAAGAACACATCAAAATGATCATCCACCATGATCAAGTAGGCTTTATCCCGGGAATGCAGGGTTGGTTCAATATACGGAAATCCATCAATGCAATCCACTTCATAAACAAACTCGAAGAAAAAAACCACATGGTCATATCATTGGATGCTGAAAAAGCATTTGACAAAATTCAGCATCCTTTCATGCTTAAAGTATTGGAAAGGACAGGAATTCAAGCCCCATACCTAAACATAGTAAAAGCAATATACAGCAAACCGGTAGCCAGCATCAAACTAAATGGGGGAGAAACTTGAAGCAATCCCACTAAAATCAGGGACTAGACAGGGCTGCCCCCTTTCTCCTTATCTTTTCAATATTGTACTTGAGGTACTAGCTCGGGCAATTCGACAACATAAGGAGGTCAAAGGGATACAAATTGGAAAGGAAGAAGTCAAACTATCATTATTTGCAGATGACATGATCGTCTACCTAAGTGACCCAAAAAACTCCACTAGACAGCTCCTACAGCTGATAAACAACTTCAGCAAAGTGGCAGGTTATAAAATCAAATCAGTGGCCTTCCTATACTCAAAGGATAAGCAGGCTGAGAAAGAAATTAGGGAAATGACCCCCTTCACAATAGCCACAAACAGTATAAAGTATCTTGGGGTGACTCATACAAACATGTGAAAGATCTGTATGACAAGAACTTCAAGACTCTGAAGAAGGAAATGAATGAAGACCTCAAAAAATGGGAAAACCTCCCATGCTCATGGATCGGTAGAATCAATATAGTTAAAATGGCCATTTTGCCAAAAGCAATATACAGATTCAATGCAATACCCATCAAAATCCCAACTCAATTCTTCACAGAGTTAGAAAGAGCAATTATCAAATTCATCTGGAATAACAAAAAACCCAGGATAGCTAAAACTATTCTCAGCAACAAAAGAAATTCTGGGGGAATCAGTATCCCTGACCTCAAGCAATACTACAGAGCAATAGTGTTAAAAACTGCATGGTATTGGTACAGTGACAGGCAGGAGGATCAATGGAACAGGATTGAAGATCCAGAAATGAACCCACACACCTATGGCCACTTGATCCTCGACAAAGGGGCTGAAAACATCCAATGGAAAAAAGATAGCCTTTTCAACAAATGGTGCTGGTTCAACTGGAGGTCAGCATGCAGAAGAATGCGATTTGATCCTCCCTTGTCTCCTTGTACTAAGCTCAAATCTAAATGGATCAAGGACCTCCACATAAAGCCAGACACTCTGAAGCTAATAGAAAAGAAACCGGGGAAGACCCTTGAGGACATTGGTACAGGGAGAAAGTTTCTGAACAGAACACCAATAGCGTATGCTCTAAGAGCAAGAATTGACAAATGGGACCTCATAAAATTACAAAGCTTCTGTAAGGCAACGGACACCATCAAGAGGACAAATCGGCAACCAACAAATTGGGAAAAGATCTTCACCAATCATACATCAGATAGAGGGCTAATATCCAATATATATAAAGAACTCAAGAAGTTAGACTCCAGAAAACCAAACAACCCTATTAAAAAATGGGGTACAGAGTTAAACAAAGAATTCTCACCTGAAGAACTTCGGATGGCAGAGAAGCATCTTAAAAAATGCTCAACTTCATTAGTCATTAGGGAAATGCAAATCAAAACAACCCTGAGATTTCACCTTACACCAGTCAGAATGGCTAAGATTAAAAATTCAGGAGACAGCAGGTGTTGGAGAGGGTGTGGAGAAAGAGGAACACTCCTCCACTGCTAGTGGAGTTGCAAATTGGTACAACCACTCTGGAAATCAGTCTATCAGTTCCCCCGAAAACTGGGCACCTTACTTCCGGAAGATCCTGCTATACCACTCCTGGGCATATACTCAGAGTATTCCCCACCATGTAATAAGGATACATGCTCTACTATGTTCATAGCAGCCCTATTTATAATTTCCAGATGCTGGAAAGAACCCAGGTATCCCTCAACAGAAGAGTGGATGCAAAAAATGTGGTATATCTACACAATGGAGTACTATTCAGCCATCAGAAACAATGAATTCATGAAATTCTTAGGCAAATGGATGGAGCTAGAGAACATCATACTAAGTGAGGTAACCCAGACTCAAAAGGTGAATCCTTGTATGCACTCACTAATAAGTGGATATTAACCTAGAAAATTGGAATACCCCAAACATAATCCACACATCAAATGAGGTACAAGAAGAAAGGAGGAGCGGCCCCTTGTTCTGGAAAGACTCAGTGAAGCAGTATTCGGCAAAACCAGAACGGGGAAGTGGGAAGGGGTGGGTGGGAGGACAGGGGGAGAGAAGGGGGCTTACGGGACTTTCGGGGAGTGGGGAGCTAGAAAAGGGGAAATCATTTGAAATGTAAATAAAAAATATATCGAATAAAAAAAGAAAAAAAAAGGGACTAGCCTATTCTGTCCCTGCAGAACTAAGCTGTCCTAGCCTGTAAATTGTGTCTTTTCAAGAACAGTACAGGTCTGGAGGAGAGACTGGCAATTTTTGCCCAGTGGCCACCTAGCTGCAATGTACAGCCTCACCTGGAGGTAAGATGCTCACCTTCTTTGAATCCATGAATTGGAAGCTGTCAGGAGCAGATTTATCTCAACAAGAGAATAAATAAAATTAAACATCGCATTCTGTGGATTTCTGATAGTCATGAAATCCAGTCTGGACTCTTCTCAGTCTGTTAACTACTCTCAGCGATTTCTAATTAAATATCTGAGTACACCCTAACAATAACCTCAGAGCCATGAATTTCCTATTTGGCCCTTAACTCACAGACTTAATCATCTCAGATCAGTTTATATTAACAGTTATAGAGGAATTGGGTCTAAGCCCTGTACATTTAAAATTTTTGTATCAATAGAAGAAATTTATACCAATGATTTATACCCTTGATTTTTGCATCAAAATAAATTCTGTACCAAAATAAGAAATTATAACTTCATCATAGTAACAATTATAAAGATTTCTACCAAATGCGATAATGGGTATACAATTATACAGCAGGTTATTCAATAGGAAACTTCCTCCCTGTTCTAATTATGACCATTTCTAAATTCCCTAGAAAGACAGCCTATAATAACCACCTCCATCCCCAAAGCCCAAGGAACTGGGATGATGACTCTTCATAACTTCTTCAAGATGAATATGGGTGTTGAAATATTTTGAAGGAGGGGAAGGGTAGGGAAAATAGGGGAGTTGCTTGGCCTTAAGAAGGCCACACCAATGATTGATTTTGTCTCTGATGCCTGTATCCTGACTGGATCTGGCTGAAAGTTCAAGACATCAGGAGTTTAAGCAGATCAGTTTAGCATGTCTGACACGAAACTCACCAAGACTGTATTCTGTAATATACAAATCTCAAAACGAAATTTTAGTATCACCAAGATAAGTTTATTTTTGATTCTTTAGAATCTAGTTCTCTGGGGTCTACATCTATCAAATCTGATCCATATTACTCTGGAAGGTGTATAGACACTAATCACTTTTTCTCCCAAGGACAAAAACCTTTCTCCCAAATCAGCACATCCTTGAGAGAATAACGAGAAAATCCTTTATTTTGACCTCTCTCTCAGAGGAATAATATAACCACAAAACTCAAAATCACACCCATTTTGAAAATTAAAACAACCCAAAACAATTGAAGTAAATTAAAATACTGTCTGTGCCTATTCTTAGGCCTTTTCTCTTTTGCCATGCAGGATGAAAACCCAAGATTCCTGTGGAACCCATGTTTGACAGAATTTTGAGTATCCTGTGAGGCATATTAGAGCAATATATCTTTCCACATGATTAAGAAAAAATCTGTATATAAATCTTTCCTAAAAGCAAATAATCCCAATTTTATAAATTCACACTTCAATCCATCTCTGCCCTCTTTCTTGTTATACCATCTATCTGTTCAGCGCTCTGCCTAGAGCCACATACATTTATAATTGATACTTGTTCATATCAGATAATCATCACTGCTCTTTCTACTTTGAGTCAGTGACTAATTTTCCCTGTCCTAGTTCTGATCCGTGGGTGAAAATCTCCACATGATTCGGACAAAATCTGTATATAAATATTTCCTAAAAGCAAATAATCCCAATATATAAATTCACAGTAAATCAGTATCTGCCCCAAGATGGAGGCTTCCCACATGGCACTAGTTGTGTGTTCTCATCTCAGCGGACTCTCTAGCCTGAAATGTCTCCATCCAACTCTCTAAGTTCCCACCACATCAGCCCCATGCCTTAAAACCGGCACGGTCTTTGTGGTGCACATCAGGCAAACCCACTCTTTGCTGTAGTACCTTTCTCTCTGGAACCTAGTTGAGTCTCTATGAGAAACAAAACAAAACAAGAAACATACAAAAACAAACCACACAAACTTACTTCAGATACAATGGTAACTCACTCTCTGAGAGCAACAACTAGAATCCCAATCTTGTAAGCTATATTAAAGCTAATTCTTCTGGTGGAGAATCCTAGCAGATCTGCCATGAAAATGGGAGACACCAGCAGCTACATCTTGTCCTTTCGCTATTCCCGATCTAAAAGCCCCTGACTCTCTCCTGTTTCCTCTTTCTGTCCCCAGTCGTATCATATGTACTCTTTGAGATCAGATTCCTTTATTCATTTTTAATTGTTTACTTGAGACAAACCTTTGCTACCCTTGAGACAAATTCTAGATGGGCTATAGTTCACAATGGGCAACAGACTGGCCTTGAATTTGAGATAATTATAATTCAGTCTCCAGAGTATTGCCTGTGAGACCTCACAGCAAGATGATTTATTGAGATTTGAAAGTCATATATGTTATTGTGAAGAAATATAATTTGTTCTTATTGCTTTATAGTAGTTAATCTTTGCAAATGATTTTCTTAAGCTAGCATAAGAATATTAGAAACAAGTTGGCCAACTCCTTTATTACACTCAGAAGGAAACTTCAATGGAAAACCCTGAATCTACTCAACAAAAAATAAAAATTCTGAGTATCTGCATTCTTAGCCCATTTGATGTCAAATGGCATATCTCAATTATGGGGAACAAGTTTACATGCTAAATATTAGAACATTAGGTTGGGATGGGGGTTTTCTATCTTTGATAACTGCGAGAATGCAAGGCAATTTATAATTCAAAAGGGATTGCCAGACATTTTTGAAGTGTTTCAGAGAGGTCATAAGGTTTTTCTCATTAATGAAGGAAGAGTAGACTTTAATAGGTCTTAATAGACACAAAAGTTCAACTGCATATCATGTTGTAGAAACACATAAAAAAAAAACAGACTGTCACCAGTGCTGATGAGTAATTGATAATTTTCTTTATTTAGTAATTTCAGACATCTCAAAGTGAACCACGGAAGCAGATTTATTCTTTATTTACTGTGTCCAATCTCTTGACATTCTGACATGATGCTGCCATCATCTAAGTTCAGTTTTGAGAACTGCACAATTGAGAATAAAAATCACAAAAATATTTTCTGGGTTTTAAGTAAGTTTACAATTTTGTGTTTGGCCTCATACATGGCTATCCTGAGCTGTCAGTTGGGCATATCTGTCATATAAAAGAGGTAATGGTGATGCATCTCTAGGAGGTTCCAGAGACCTGGGCAGGGGAGGCCCCAGCGTGGCTATGGGGGAGATTCTAGATGAAATTCTTAGCAGTGGGGAATATGGATCCTGAAGGGGCTATTTCCTGTAGCCAGGGAGGACTCGTAGTGAAGGGATAAGGACAGCAACCTACCCACAAAATCTTTGACCTGAAAGGTGTCTTCCCTACACAGTGTGGAGGTACAAAGATAGAGCAGAGAAGGAGGGACAGGCCAACCAATAACCAGCTCAAATTGAGACCCATCCCAATGGCAAGAACCAATTCCTGACACTATTAATAATACTTTAGTATGCTTGCAGGTAGGATCCTAGCATAAGTGTCCTGAGAGGCCCCACCCAACAGCTGGCTTAAAGAGGAGATATAGGTACCCACAGCCAAACATTAGATGGAGTTCAGATAATCTTATGGAAGAATCAGGGTAAGAATTGAGGTACCTGAAGAGCATAAGTACTCCACAGGAAGGCCAAAAGTCAACTAACCTGGATACTTGATGGCTCCTGGAAACTGAACCACCAACCAAAGAGCAAGCATGGACTGCACCTAGGCCCTGAGCATATATGTAGGAGATGTGCAGCCCAATCTTCATGCAGGTCCCCCAAGAACTAGAGCACGTGCTATCCCTGAATGAGAGGATGTGTCTACCCCTGCAGTGACTTGAGGTTCCAGGGTGTGGTAATACTCATGGAGGCTCTTCCCTTCTCAGAGGAGAAGAGTGAGGGCAAATGGGGGGGGGTATCTGTGAAAGTGGGGACAGGGAGGAGAGGAGGGCTTGGGTGTAAAGTGAATAAATAAATAAATAAATAAATAAATAAATAAATAAATAAATTTAAAAAGAGGTTAGATAGTTCTTTCTTGGTGTATACATGGATTTTTTTCTGCCCATTTCCTTCCTAATGAATGTTAAACTTTAGGTGGAAGCAGAATCATGTTTGGATGTGGAGAAAGTGGATAACTCAAAGTTCTTATTAGTTACCAAAAGAAATGTCAATAGGAGAAGAGATCATTGGTCCTGTAAAGGCTCGATTTCCCAGTGTAGAGGAATGCCAGGTTGGGGGAGGTTGGAATGGGTGGGAGGGACGGGGAGCACCCTCATAGAAGCAGGGGGAGGGGGAGGGAATAGGGAGTGTTCCAGAGGGAAAACTGAGAAAGAGGATAACATTTGAAATGTAAATATATAAAATATCCAATTAAAACATTTTTAAAAATGCCAGTAATCTCATATCCTTCATAATTCATCTGTTTTTCACATGAGGGGCATGCTAAATGAATCTATCAAGAGACATGTGAGTTGAGTCCATATGAGCTATGAACAAATTAATACTACAACTGTGGCAGAGATTTCAACAATCTGATCTTAATTTTTAGACAAATACATGTTGAAATGTAACTCCAACTTTGGTACTCTGAAGATGGATACTTTTTGGGATCTGTGAATTAGGATATTGGATGGTTGAATTGTTTGGCAAGGAGAAAATGGGGCATAGGCATGGAAATTAGAATTTTGAGAAGTAGGTTTATGACCTACCATATACATAAATTCTGTATGTATGATTCTTATATATACCTATAGCCATTTCTACTTCTTATTACTTGTCATTAATTTTTATTGAGTTTTGAACTATATTATAGACACTACTTACTAATATTAGTACAGATCAAATTGATTGTGTTATATTTTAGGTATAAATTGGACTTGATATTATTATGTATCTCATCAGATTATTCAGATCATTGGAGATACATAATATCATGCCCAATTTATACCTGAAGAAAATGAGGCTTGAAGATATTAGAGAACTTGTTGACTGGGTTGATATTGAGGAGGCAACTACAGATACTGTGAGTTCATTAGAGTAACAATGCTACTATATCAAGAAGGCAGTTTTATAGATATGTTTTAGCATGATTTTTAGTAGATTTTTAATTTAATTTAATTTTTTTTACAATTACACACAATATTCTTTCAATGATGTTTTGCCACTAAAATCTCTTCTCCACTTTCCTGTCTCAACAAATTCCTTTTCCTTCTTAAATCCTGCTCTTATATCCACGTGTGCACATGTGTGTTTCTTTTTATAACCCACTACATTTGATTATGGCTTCCTGCATGAACATGAATTGGGGGAATTATTCTCTTGAGTAGAGATGATGTACCAGTGTACAAGCTAAATATACCTCCCCCTTGTCCTGCAACCTTCCAGTGTCTATAGTTCCTTTGGGGGAGTGCAATCTTAGGAATCATGGCCTCCATCCATGATTGATTGTTAAGGCACTTAGTCCTGTGAAATTAGCTACTGTTGCTGTGAATTCCTGTCCAGAAGATGGCATTTTACAATACCTCTTCCCATCTTCTAGGTCTTAAATTCATTTAGTCCATTTTTTGTGAGGTCCCTTGGGCCTTAGAGGAGTGAAAATCATAAATATATGTAGCTCAAGTTGACTTTAAACTGAATATGTACCTAACATTAATCATTATCTCCTGATTGTTCTGCCACAATTTAAAGATTACTAGGATTGTAGGAATATACCACATACCCATCTTATAAAGTGCAGGAATTTAAATCTTTGACTTCTAATATGCTAGCCAAATACTGTACCAAATTAACTACATCTTCTGGCCCATCAGATACATGTACATTATAGGAAATAAAGAATTTTCAGTTTGAAGAGCTCAATTTTAAACTAGCTCTTTAGTGTATAATCACTTACAGAAGGATCCTTCCAGCTTTTGTTTTGTCATTTTGTTTTGTGAAATTGGTATAATCCTAACGTCTGGATTACCTTTCTGGATGGTTACAATTTAGCCTTAAAGAAATGGTGTAATTCTATTTGATAGTCAGAAACATAAATTATTTTGTGGATTTAATTCCAGAACAATTGTGATAATTGCTAATATTGCCTCTTTGTAAAGATTTTTGTGAATATTATATTTTTGAATAAAAATTTCCACTAGCCTTGAAATTATACACAGTATTTTATACACATAAAATTTCCATTTCTATATGATCCATTCTCTGCTTTTATTTTTCTTATAGTTGCTATTAGAATAAATCCTTTCATACAATATCCAAAGTTGAATGTATGAGAGGAAAAAGTTATAAAAGTAAATGAGAGAGGGGAAATTTATAGATAAGAAAGCATAAATAGCAGATAAATACTATTATTCATTTCTGGAAGGTAATGAATTCATTTAAAACTGATAGATTGTAGGTACAATGGTATTCATAAATAAGACAGCATATACCCCAGGCTTAGCTTGAGAGGCCAATAGTCTGTAATAAGAGATTTAGAAAATGTACTCTATTTAAGAGTTGGGGATTGAGATGATACAATCACCTTAAAGACTACTTTAGAATTGATTTGCTTAAGTTACTGATTAAGATTGGAGTTTTATTTATTTTTCAACCATGTTAGTGAGAGCAGTGATGTGAATTGTAAATCTCTGAGATTTTATTCTAAACATTTCCATAGATTTAGCCCTGGAAAGTCTCCTTGAAAGGATGTTTCATTCTTATGGAAAACAGGTTAAGATAGGGCAGAAAGGGGAAAAAAGTGTGCTGCCAACTTAAGTATTATCCTGTAACCTGGTTAGGGCAACTTAGAGGAGCCTTTGCTTTTCTATATATGAAGGAATAGTAAAAATAGCCCCTGCAAGTGTTCTAAAACTACAATGTAGAAGTTTGAACCTAAAAGTGTAAACTGAGAGAAACTATATTGTTGCCTTAAACAAGCTTTGATCTACAGATGTGGTGGCAAGGAATAGAGAAGAAAAATTTGAATCACAGTTTCAGACCTCAAAGATTCTTACTTTTTTCATTGTTTATTGGTTATTTTATTTATTTACATTTCAAATGTTATTCCCCTTTACAATTTTCCCTCCACAAACCCTATCCTCTCCCCCTCCCCCTGCTATTTTGAGTGTGCTCACTCATCCACCCAACTGCTCCTGCCTTAGCACCCTTGCATTCCACTACAAAAAGGGGCATCCAGCCTCCACAAGACCAAGGTCCTCTCCTCCCATTGATGTCCGGACAAGGCCATCCTCAGCTACATATGTAGGTGGAGCCATGGGCCCCTCCATGTGTATACCTTGGTTGGTGGTTTAGTCCCTGGGAGCTTTGGGGTGGGGTCTGGTTGTTTGATATGGGTGTTTTACCTATAGGGTTGCAAATACCTTCAATTCCTTCAGTCCTTCCCCTTACTCATCTATTGGGGTCCCCGTGCTCAGTCCCATGGTTGGCTGCATGCATCCTCATCTTTATTAGTCAGGCTCTGGCACAGCCTCTCATGGGACAGCTATATGAGGCTCCTGTCAACAAGGGCTTTGGCATCAGCAATAGTGTCTGTTTTTAGTGTCTACAGATGGGATTGATTCCTAGTTGGGGGAATCTCTAGATAGCCTTTCCTTCAGTCTGCTCCTCTCTTTGTTCCAGCATTTCATTTTGACAGGAGCAATTCTGAATTAATATATTTGAGATGGGTGGCCCCATCCCTCTACTGGGGGCAATGCCTATCTACTGGAGTTGGTCTCTACAGGTTCTCTTTCCCCTTTGTTGGGTATTTTACCTAATGTTATCCCTGTTGTGTACTGGGAACCTCTTGGGTCCCTGGTATCTGGGACTTTCTAGTGACTGTTCCCAGTTCCCCATCCCCTACTGCTACATACCTCTATTGGTACAACCACTCTGGAAATCAGTCTGGCAGTTCCTCAGAAAATTGGAAAGAATTCTATCTGAGGAGACAGCTATACTACTCCTGGGCATATACCCAAAATATGCTCCAACATATAACAAGAACACGTGGTCCACTATGTTCATATCAGTCTTATTTATAATAGCCAGAAGCTGGAAAGAACCCAGATGTCCCTCAACAGAGGAATGGATACAGAAAATGTTGTATATTTATACAATGGAGTACTACTCACCTATTAAACTCTTCTTTTACTCATCTATTAAAAACAATGACTTCATGAAATGTGCACATAAATGGATGTAACTAGAAATTATCATCCTGAGTGAAATAATCCAGTCACAAAAGAACACAGATGGTATGCGCTCACTGATAAGTGGATATTACCTCAAAAGTTCAGAGTATCCACAGACCATATGACGCTCAAGAAGAAGGAAGACCAAAGTATGGATGCTTCGGTCCTACTCAGAAGGAGGAAGAAAAGAATCACAGGAGATAGAGGGAGAGAAGAATCTTGGAGGGAGAGAGAAGGCGGAGAGAAAAGGGGGGACAGGATCAGGTGTGGGAGCAGATGGGGGAGAAGTACAGAGGATGCTTTTTAAGTGAGGTAGGTAAGGATGATTAAGTGTCTTTCAGGACATCCCTTCATGATTTTTATTCAAGCTTTGTGTCAGTGATATATTGCTTGTCTTTATCTGATAGCTTTTGTCTTTTTTAAAATTTTTAATTCATGGAAACTAGAAGTTTTTATTTCACACGTATTTGTTGGGGGTCTTCTTCATGACAGAACTTGTACAAGCCATAGGTGATAACTATGTTAAGCCAGTAAACATAGTTAGGTTATGAAAGTTTATTGCAGAGGAGCAATCATTCCCTGAAAATTATTTTTATTTATGTGAATTCATAGGAACCACATTTTGAACCATAATGCATAGCAATCCAATCATGTGCAATGTATATTCTCTTCAATTCAAAATGCTCAGATGAAAAAAGTATTATTCCATTGTGTGTGGTGTTTCCTGTTCACATGTTTCACTGAGGTAGCCTAAAGAGCTAAAGGTAAAAGTCAGCTTGCAATTTTATAAATTTATGTCCTTGAGGCTTAGAGGAGAAATGAATTCATTTTCTGTAGGACTTCCCTGGAGATATGTCCCAAATAGATTTGTTTAAGAAACTGAAATCATAATGAAACTTTTCTATTCGTGGCCATCCACCTGACTCCTACGTTATTGCCCACTTCTGCTTGAAATGATGCAAAACAAAACAAATATATTTTTTCATCCAAGTAGCATGTAGGTAGAAGATGCCTGCTAGGTCTGAATATTTAAATAAACCTATAATTTGCACATTCCTCCAAGAAGAACCATGATATGCTTTTGTAAGATTATATAAGGAAGCTTGAATTTTGAAATATCTAAGTTAGAAAATTGTGTTATACTGAAAGAAACAAAGGAAAGGAATGACTATATTAATCTTATTTAAAAAAAAAAACTTTCACTGCTGTTCAAATTGCAATATTTTAAAGATGCTTTCCTCAACAGTTTGGGAGTTAATTATTATCATTTGGCATCTTCCTGTCTACTGCTGCCAAGAACTGCTGTCCAAAGGTCACTTACAGGCAAAGATATTTATATAGCTTCACCTTAAAAAAAGTAACAAAGCAACAAACAACCATACAACTTGTTTCCAATTTTAAAATAAATTTATATAAATTATGGTATACATATCAAAATCATACCTCTGCTATTATTATATACATGAAGAATAAGAAAATTCCTATTTTTTAGAAAAGTATAAACAACATTAGGCTTATGATATGTTATCAATTAGTTAAACTAGTCTTTAAAAAGGTAAAAGAAAAATTAACATTACATTCATGCTTGTTATTTAATATTGAATATTAAAGACATCTATTTTGTATTCATGGTTCTAGCTGCTAACATAGATATAGAAAATATCTAGGAGACTACTTTTGGAACCAAGAGCATGTACACTTTTCCTACGCTTGCATAAAATTATAGAACATTGCTTCTTTATCTGTCCCTGCATTATGACACTTTTAACAAAGTAAGAAGTGGTGGGAACATGGACATATTATTTAATCTGCATTATCCATACAAAAAATAAATGTTTACAGGTCATTATTATACTACCAATCCCAGCATCTTCTTCATTCAACTGTTAATACTAGCATATTGAATTACTATATTAAACTCTCTTATTTAAATTATAATTTGTTATATAGAATTAAACTGAAATATTAAACCAAATCCTTAAATGGATTATCTTAATTTTACAGGTATGTAAATTCTAAAATTTGGCTGAAATTCTGAAAAATGCCAACAATGTTAAATGCCTGGTAATATTTTTATCATGGATCATAGTAATGTTTTTATCAAAGAATGTTATGAAAGATTAACATTCTTTGCTCTCTCAATTTCATATTTAAGGTTATTGTTTTATAAGGTGGTCTTAAAATAATTCTATCAATTTCATGTCCATTTTGATAGATACATTAGAAGCTTCTATGGGGCTCTGAAATTTATAATAATTTAGATTTGAATTATTTTGCTTTTACCACTTCTAAGACTTGTTACAATATTTTGTGATTATTACCAGAAGCTGAGATGCTTAGTACAGGGTTAATACCAATTCTCTAAGAATCTATGGAGTGAGTCTTTATAAATCTCAAGCTCCTTCTTTGGATTGGCCAATTTTATGTAAGATGAATGGAACTTGTTTTAGAGCCTTTGTTTTTCTTTGAGCAGAGAGTATCCTTAATTTCTCTGAGGTCATATATCTTTATTTGAAAGCTAACTGGACTGGGGGCTTTAAGAAGCAGAATTTCTGTTTTCTTTCCTTCCTTTCTCCCCCTCCCTCCCTTCCTTTCATTCTTCCTTCTTTCCCTTTTTCCTTCTTCCTTTATTTCCTTCTCTACCTCTCTCTCCCCATCCTTTCCTTTATTTTTTTTCTCCAGGAAAATTCTAGAGAAAAACATAATGTAAGTTAGGCAAAAATCTCACCTACCATCAGGAAGAGAGATGAAAGGGAATAAAAACTATTCTTTTCTTTTTTCATTCAATATATTCTTTATTTATATTTCATTTTTTAATTTTTAAAAATTTTATTCGATATATTATTTATTTACATTTTAAATGATTTCCCCTTTTCTGGTCCCTCACTCCCCGAAAGTCACATAAGCCCCCTTCCATCCCTCTGTTCTCCCACCCATCCCTTCCCACTTCCCTGTTCTGGTTTTGTCTTATACTGCTACACTGAGTCTTTCCAGGACCAGGGGCCACTCCTCCATTCTTCTTGTACCTCATTTGATGTGTGGATTATGTTTTGGGTATTCCAGTTTTCCAGGCTAATATCCACTTATAAGCGAGTGCATACCATGATTCACCTTTTGAGTCTGGGTTACCTCACTTAGTATGATGTTCTCTAGCTCCATCCATTTGCCTAAGAATTTCATGAATTCATTGCTTCTAATGGCTGAATAGTACTCCATTGTGTATATATACCACATTTTTTGCATCCATTCTTCTGTTGAGGGATACCTGGGTTCTTTCCAGCTTCTGGCTATTATAAATAGGGCTGCTATGAACATAGTGGAGCATATATCCTTATTACATGGTGGGGAATCCTCTGGGTATATGCCCAGGAGTGGTATAGCAGGTTCTTTAGGAAGTGACATGCCCAGTTTTCTGAGGAACCGACAGACTGATTTCCAGAGTGGTTGTACTTATTTGCAACCCCACCAGCAGGGGGGGAGTGTTCCTCTTTCTCCACATCCTTGCCAACACCTGCTGTCTCCTGAGTTTTTAATCTTAGCCATTCTGACTGGTGTAAGGTGAAATCTCAGGGTTGTTTTGATTTGCATTTCCCTGATGACTAGTGAAGTTGAGCATTTTTTAAGATGTTTCTCCGCCATCCGAAGTTCTTCAGGTGAGAATTCTTTGTTTAACTCTGTACCCCATTTTTCAATAGGGTTATTTGGTTTTCTGGGGTCTAACTTCTTGAGTTCTTTGTATATATTGGATATTAGCCCTCTATCTGATGTAGGGTTGGTGAAGATCTTTTCCCAATTTGTTGGTTGCCGATTTGTCCTTTTGATGGTGTCCTTTGCTTTATAGAAACTTTGTAATTTTATGAGGTCCCATTTGCCAATTCTTGCTCTTAGAGCATACGCTATTGGTGTTCTGTTCAGAAACTTTCTCCCTGTACCGATGTCCTCAAGGGTCTTCCCCCATTTTCTTTTCTATTAGCTTCAGAGTGTCTGGCTTTATGTGGAGGTCCTTGATCCATTTGGAGTTGAGCTTAGTACAAGGAGATAAGAATGGATGAATTCACATTCTTCTGCATGCTGACCTCCAATTGAACCAGCACCATTTGTTGAAAAGGCTATCTTTTTTCCATTGGGTGTTTTCAACCCCTAACCTATTCTTTTCAAGTTAGATATGGAGTAGGAATAGACCCATAAAAGGGAAAACACTTCCAAGAATAGAAGTGGGCTAGTGAGCAGAGGCCAGGATCCAGCTTTTAACAACCCTCTTGGGAGAACTAGCTGCAAAGGTGAAAAAATACTAAGACTCGTGGGTGTTCGGGTTACTGAGAATTAGTAATAATTGAGTGCTCAGCTCTAAATAGGATCACTATATCAGCTTCAACATGACTCTTAAAGAAGACAGACTACATTTAAGCCATACAAGTACCTCTGTCTTCAGTATGTGCCTTCTTGCCTTGGAACTTTCACCCATTATTTGAAATAATGAGTGCTTCACCAGAAATGGAGCAGGTGCATGTTCTTTGAGGGAATTGGAAGAGACTACCAACCAACATAGGAGTTATTTATTGAAGTGATAAAAAAATTACTGGAGTTAGATAATGGTAGTAGCTGAATAACTTCGTGAATATTCTAAAAATCAATGGATTATATATATTCAATGCTGAAATTTATGGTGTGTAAATTCTTCCTGAAATGTAAAGCTTCCTTTGTGTGACTGTTTATTCTGGATATCTAGACATTTTCACAGTTGAAATACAAATATCCGTCTTACAAAGATTTTTCCACACCAAACTGAGCTTGAATGACAGTAAGCAGACTTAGTAAATGTGGTATAGTCACCTGAAAAGAGTGATTATATGGAAGTCTTAATGGACTTCATGTCTTTACAGCATTGATCTTAGATACATTTTAATGAGGTTGAACTCAAGATTATTTTATTTAATTCGTAAACTGAATGTTATCCATAAGCAGTGTGTTTCCCTAAATTATTCATAGATTGGCCATAGACAAAATAGTAGCACTTATTCCACTTCTCCATATAATTCAAATGAATGTATATATACACATATATATGTATATACGTGTATTATTAGATATTCATAAGGAGTTTGTGTTATCTCAGGATGTATAGAAAGAAAAATTTCATCCTGTGTTCTTAACATTCAAATTGTTTCCATTACATCAGCCCTAATAATCTGTGCTAAGGTCTCATATAGATCAATTTGATGTTCTTCCAAATGACAATCTATTTAGCCAACTTCTCCTATTCTTGAACTTTTTTGGGAGGAGTGACAAAAGCCTTTTATAAGGCCATTTTTATATAAACCAAACCAAAAGGTTTACAAAAGAAAAGAAAAAAATAAAGAAAAAGAATAACTTGCTTCATATGTCCCCAAGAGGGAAAAATAAAGGGAACAATGCCAACCTGCTCAACAATAAGGGGTTCTTTTCCTTATTTCTTAATTCAAAATACAAGCAAATGATACACAGTTCAGGGGCATATAGCAATGCAGGAAATCCTTCAATCAGAGCAGGGCAGGAGTTTGTTGTTGCTGTTGTTTATGTAAATGTGTAAAGACCAGGATATGTAAATATATGAAATGTTATTTGTTATTATTTTTAATTATGTATATTTATGAGAGGCCTGTGCATGTGAGGCCAAAAGGCATCTGATTACCTGGAGTTGGAGTGGCATTGTGAGACACCAATGTGGGTGGGGGGTTCTGAGATTCAAATTCTGGTTCTCTGCAAAAGTAGTGTAGTGGATGCTAATGTGACTCTCCCACCACCTATTCCTGAATTTTAGTAGAAGATGTTCACTTTTGTTTCTGGCTTCTTTAACATGACTTAATATTTGTCTACACTTACTATTTTCACAACAATTTAATATGTTTAAAACCATGAATGATAGTGTTTCTGTCTAAGAATTCTGCAGTATCTATTACCTACAGTAGTTTTTCATGTTTTAATATCTATTTCATTATACATTGCAATAATTTATTCTGTATTATATCAGTAAGCCGATACACAGTAAAAGTACATGCAAATTTGTTTATTTACTCTACTGTAGAGTAATATGGGCTCAATGAAAATATTTCTAAGAAAGTTCCAGAAAGATCCTAGATGTAAATATGTGTACGTATTGTATTTATGGCACATATATTTATCTGTATATGTGTGCTTGTGTAGACCCTAGAACTATCTTCCTCAATTACTCTCAGCATTGTTTTTTTTTCTTTGATATATTTTTTATTTACATTTCAAATGATTTCCAATTTTCTGGCTCCCCACTCCCCAAAAGTCCCATAAGCCCCCTCTCCCCCTGTCCTCCCATTCTCCCCTTTCCACTTCCCTGTTCTGATTTTGTTCTATACTGCTTCACCGAGTCTTTCCAGAACCAGGAGCCACTCCTCCGTTCTTCTTGTACCTTTGATGTGCGGATTATGTTTTGGGTATTCCAGTTTTCTAGGTTAATATCCACTTATTAGTGAGTGCATACCATGATTGATCTTTTGAGACTGGGTTACCTCACTTAGTATGATGTTCTCCAGCTCCATCCATTTGCCTAAGAATTTCATGAATTCATTGTTTCTAATGGCTGAATAGTACACCATTGTGTACATATACCACATTTTTTGCATCCACTCTTCTGTTGAGGGATACTTGGGTTCTTTCCAACTTCTGGCAATTATAAATAGGGCTGCTATGAACATAGTGGAGCATGTATCCTTATTACATGCTGGGGAATCCTCTATGTATATGCCCAGGAGTGGTATAGCAGGATCTTCTGGAAGTGACGTGCCCAGTTTTCTGAGGAACTGCCAGTCTGATTTCCAGAGTGGTTGTACCAGTTTCAGCATTGTTTTTTGAGACAGAGTCTCTCACTGAACTCATATCTCACTGTTCAGTTAAACTGAATGGTTAGAGAGCTTCTGGAATCTTCCTGTCTCCTCAGCACTGGGATTGAAGATGTATACCACTTCCTCTAGCTTCTACACTGCTGTAGGCCATTTTATACAGCAAGTACTTCACCCATTGAGCCATCCCTCTCCAGCTGTTTTATAATAGTTTCCCATGTACGTATGTATGCGTACCTACAAATCAAATTTCAATTGAGAATGCATTGCACTTATGGTTGAACTCACACAGAATGGACACCTCTATAAAATCCGTTCTTCAAGTTCATGAACATTCTACTTTTCTTTATTAGTAAATGGCCTTTGTCTCAGCAACTGAGAAAAATGCATGTTTCCTTATGTGCGATATGTATGACTGGAAAATTTGAAAACTTAAATTAATTTTACTACATGAAGCATAAACAGCTATACATAGTGATAAAGTGATTTTCAATATATAGATACATCAAGCAGTCTTGAATTATGCTTATTTTAGCAAGTATTTGTTGTTTCTTTTTCATTTTTTGATTTATTAACCATTTTATTTGTTTATATTTCAAATGTTATCCCCCTTTCTCTTCATGAACCTCCCGACACCTTCCTTCCCCTTTGCCTCTAAGAGGGTGCTCCCCCACCCACCCACTCCCACCTCACCCCTCTAGCATCCCCCTTCTCTGGGGCATCAGGCCTCTATAGAACCAAGTGCCTCCTCTCCCACTGACGTCAAATAAGTCAGTCATCTGCTACATATGTAGCAGGAGCCATGGACTGCCCCATTGTTTCCTTTTAAAAGTTATTCCTATATGGTTAAACTTTCCAAAATCATTCACCTAATTTTTCATAGTATCAATATGCTATTTTTGTAGCTACCTTATTGTTCAATTCTACATCAGAACTTAGTGTTCTACTCTACTTGTATCATTGGAATCACTGGTCAACCTGTCCCAAATACTATTTCCTATAAGTCACTCTAGTGTCTGGTAGCCATTGGTATCTAAATGTATGTTTTCTTTATCTTTTCTTATTTTCACAACTTTAAAACTAATTTTATCTCAATTATTATAATTGAGATTTTTCACAACATATGAATTAGTGACAGAAGAGTCACTTCCCATATAATGTGAAAAACTTAAATCAGATGAGTATTAATTTGATTTTCTATTCACTCATCAATTCTGTCCATTCTGATTTTTTGTTTTGTTTGTTTATTTATCTATCTATCCATTCATTTATTCATTCATTCATTCATTTTTGTCTCACATCTTATATCCCCATGGCAGTTCCCCTCCCTCTACTCATCTCAGTCACTCTCTCTATCTCCCCTCTTACCCACATCCACTCTCCCCAATTTCCCAGGGCTATTAACTGAACACATTATAACAAGTTACAATAAGACTAAGCACCACCCCTAATATAAAGGATGGATGAAGCAACCCAGTAGGATGTAAATGGTCCCCCAAACAAACAAAAGTGTCAGAGACACCCCCCATATACATGCACACACTCCTACTGTTAAGAGAAACACAAGAATACCAAGTCACACAACCATATCTACAGAGGACCTAGATCAGATCCATGCTGATCTCATGTTTGCCACTTCACTCTATATGGGCACTGCTTAGTTAATTCTGTGGGCTATGTTCTTGTGGTGTCCTCAATCCCTCCTGTTCCTACTTTCCTTCTTCCCCTTCTTCTGCAGGGTTCCCCTGGTTCTATCTGGTGTTTTGCCCAGGGTTTCTGCACCCATAAGTTTGCTCTGGGTCTTATGCATTCCATAAGCTGCTGGATAAATCCTTTCTAGTGATGGTTGGGCTAGGCATCAAACTCTGCATCTTCACATGATGAGTGTTTACATTATTTTCATATCTTAGTTACTATGTTACAATGACCATGAACACAGAGTTCAGTTTTCTCTTTTGCATAATGATTCCATTTCCTTCTTATATGTAACATAGGATTCAGAATGCTAGATTGTGTGATAGTAATAATTTTATTTATTTACTTTTTTAGGAACCTGTACACTATTATTTAATTATTATTCGTGGCTATATTAATTCATATTATATAAATTAATATAATATTATACAACAAAATGCAAAGACCCATTTTCTCTACATCTTCAGCAACAGTTAATTATTTTATGACATTTGGATAATTGCCAATTGAGCAGGTGCTATGTTATATCTCACTATGTTTTTCATTTGCTTTGCTTTGATAATTAGTGGTGGTGAGTGCTTTTTTGTGAGTGTTTTATGGTTATTCAGGCCTTTTGCCCAGTTTTATCATTTAGGCTCGTGTTTTCTTGCTGTTTACTTGTAAGGGTTCCTTCTTTATATATTTTCATTGTAGTTTTTAAACAGATGTAGGGGTTGTATATATTTTCTTTCAGTTTCATATCACCTCATTACTCTTGATTGTCTGCATTCTCGTTTGGAGTAATTTCATTCATCTCCTTTTGCTTTTATTATCTATTCTTCTGTGGGTCCTATTAAAACGATCATTAGTTTCCCCCTCCACACTGACCACACCAAGAGATAGCTTGAGTCCCAGGAGGTCCATCACAATCAGGCTCAGAAGTGAGCCCCCCAACCCAATCCCAATACATGGTTAAACTGGACTACCACAGGGCCCAGCTGACTCAGTACCTATCCACCTTGTCAGAAACACATCATTCTTCAGGTCTACAATTTTTCCTGGGCACAGATCAGGTGCTCCAGCACTGGCTGCCCTCAAAACCATATGCATAGACAGCTTGACTCCCAGGAGGTCCATCATAACCATGCTCACAGAGACACCCTGACTCTAGAAGGACTGCCATAACAAGGGTCATAGAAAGGAGAGGCTCCAGTAAAAGGCAGCAAAGACAGTTAACACCAGAGACAACCAGATGGAGAGAGGCAAGCACAAGAATGTAAGAAACTTGAACCAATGCAAATCGGCATCATCAGAACCAGGTTTTCCCCCACACAGCAAGTCCTGAATACCTTAACATACCTGAAAAGATTCTGACCTAAAATCTCATCTCATGAAGATGATAGAGGACCTTGAGGAATACATAATTAACTCCCTTAAAAAAATAAAGGAGAATGGTTTTTCGGCCCTTAGAGGAATGGATACAGAAAAGGTGCTACATTTACACAATGGAGTACTACTCAGCTATTAAAAACAATGAATTCATGAAATTCTTAGGCAAATGGATGGAGCTGGAGAACATCATACTAAGTGAGGTAGCCCAATCACAAAAGAACACACATGGTATGCACTCACTGATGAGTGGATATTAGCCCCAAAGCTCTGAATACCCAAGATACAATTCATAAACCACATGAAGCTCAAGAAGAAGGAAGACCAAAGTATGGATGCTTTGGACCTTCTTAGAAAGGGGAACAACATTCTCATGGGCGCAAATATGGAGACAGAACAGAGACTGAAGGAAAGGCCATCCAGAGATTGTCCCACCTGGAAATTCATTCCAGATACAGTCCCCAAACTCTGCCACTATTTTGAATGATAAGAAATGCTTGCTGACTGGAGCCTGATATAGCTGTCCCCTGATAGGCCCTGCCAGAGCCTTACAAATACAGAGTCTGATACTAGCAACCAACCATTGTACTGAGTGGGGGATCCCCAGTGGAAGAGTTAGAGAAAGGATTGAAGGAGCTGAAGGGGGTTGCAACCCCATAGGAAGAACAACAATATCAACTAACCAGATCTCCCAGAGTTCCCAGAGACTAAGTCATCAACCAAGGAGTACACATGGCTCTGGCTACATATGCAGCAGAGGACAGCTTTGTCGGACATCAATGGGAGGAGAGGTCCTTGGTCCTATGAAGGTTTGATAGATGCCCCAGTGTAGGGGAATCAAGGGTAGGGAGGCAGGAGTGGGTGGTATGTGGAGGAACACATAGAAGCAGGGGGAGAGGAAATGGGATAGGGGGTTCCTGGGAGGGGGAAGCCGTGTAAGGGGATAATACTTGAAATATAAATAAATTTAAAAACGTAAAAAAATATTTTTTAAAGAAAGAATAGAAGAGAGACTCACAAGTGGGACAATATGAATTATAAAACTCCGGTGGTTAATAAATGATAGGTTTTTCTTAAAAAAAAAAAATAATACAGGTATACAAAGGTAGTCAGGTAGAAGCCCTTAAAGAGGAAACACATAAATTCTTTAAAGAAATATAGGAAAACATAATCAAACAGGTGAAGGAATTGAACAAAACCATCCAGGATCTAAAAATGGAAATAAAACCAATAAAGGGAGACAACCCTGGAGATGGAAAACCTAGGAAAGAGATCAGGAGTTACAGATGCAAACATGAACAACAAAATGTAAGAGATAGTAGATAGAATCTCGGGTGTAGATTATACCATAGAAGATATTGACATAACAGTCAAAGAAAATACAAAGTGCAAAAATATTCCTAAACCAAAAAAATCCAAGAAATTCAGCACACAATGACAAGACCAAACCTATGAATAATAGGAATAGAACAGTGAAAATTCCCAAATCAAAAGGCCAAAAATATCTTCAACAAAATCATAGAAGAAACTTCCCTCACCTAAGGAAGAGATGGCCATTAAACATACAACATGCCTACTGAACACTAAATAGTTTGGACCAGAGAAGAAAATCCTACCATCACATAATAATCAAAACACTAAATACACAGAGCAAGGGAAGAATATTAAAAGCTGTAATAGAAAAAGGACAAGTATCACATGAAGGCATACCTATCAAAATTATACTAGATTTCTCAATAGGGACTCTAAAAGCCAGAATATCATGAACAGTTGTCATGTAGACCCTAAGAAAACACAAATGTCAACCCCGGCTACTATACCTAGAAAACCATTCAATTACCAAAGATGGAGAAACCAAGATACTCCAAGGGAAAAAAAAAAACAAATTATAGAACATCTATCTACCAATCCAGCCCTATAGAGGATTCTAGAAGGAACTCTAACAAAATGATGGTATCTATGCCAAAGAGAACACCAGACATTCACTATCTCACCTAAAAAGAATATCACACACACATAATGCCATCTGGAACAACAAATATAACAGGAACCAAGAAGCACTGGTTTTTCATATCTCACAACATCAATGGACTAAACCCCAATAAAAAGACATAAGGCTAACAGACTGGATACACAAGCCGGAACCAACATTTTGCTGCATACAAGAATCACAGCTCAGTGACAAAGACAGACACTACCTCATAGTAAAAGGCTGGAAAAAAATTCCAAGCAAATGTTCCCAAGAAACAAGCTGGAGTTGCCATTCTAATATCCAATAAAATAGCTTTTCAACCAAAAGATATTAAAAGAGATATGGAAGGACATTTCATACTCATCAAAGTTAAAATCTACTAATATGAAGTCTCAATTCTGAACAACTATGCCCCTAATACAAGGACACCCATATTGGTAAAAGAAATGTTACTAAATCTCAAAACACACCCCACTCTCACCAGTGGACAGATCATTGAAACATAAACTAAAGTGAGACACATAGAAACTAACAGAAGTTATGAAATAAATGGATTTAATAAATATCTACAGAACCGTTCACGCTAAAACAAACGAGTATCCATTCTTCTCAGTACCTCATGGCACCTTCTTCAAAATTAACCATATAATAGGACACAAAACCAGTCTCAACAGATACAAGAAGATTGAAATTATCCCATGCATTCTATCAGATCACTGTGGACAAAGGCTGTTCCTTAATAACAATAAAAAACAACAGAAAGCCACATACACATGAAAACTGAACAAGTATCTACTCAATGACAACTTGGCCAGGGAAGAAAGAAGGAAATTAAAGACATTCTGGAAGTTAACCAAAATGAAGGCAGAGCTTACACAAATGAATGGGAAACAATGAAAGCAGTGCTAAGAGAAAGATTCCTAGCACTGAGTGCCTTTATAAAGAAATTGGAGATATCCTACACACTACCAACTTAACAGCACATCTGGAAGCTCCAGGACAAAAAGAAGCAAACACACCCAAGAGGAGTAGATGGAAGAAAATAATAAAACTCAGGGCTAAAATCAAGCAATTAGAAGCAAAGAGAACTATCCTTGGAATCAACAAAAATAAGAGCTAGATCTTTGAGAAAATGAGCAAAATAGATAAATCCTTAGTGAAACTAGGTAAAGGATACAGAGACAGTATTGAATTTAACAAAATCAGAAATTAAAATGGAGACATAAAAACAGAAACTAAGGAAATCAGAATATCATTAGATCCCTCTACAAAAGCCTGTCTTCACCAAAACTTGAAAATCTAGATGAAATGTATGATTTTCTAGAGACTTATCAGGTACCAATGTCAAATCAGGACCAGATAAACTAATATAAACAATCCTATAACCCCTAAGGAAATAGAAGCAGATGTTAAAAGTTTCCCAACCAAAAAAGGGTCAGGGCCAGATGATTTTAGTGTAGAATTCTATCAGACCTTCAAAGAAGATCTAATACCAATACTTCTGAAATATTCACAAAATAGAAATAGAAGGAACACTAGCTAATTTGTTCTATGAAGCTAAAATTATGCTAATACCTAAACCACATGAAGACTCAAAAAAGAAAGAGAAGTTCAGACCAATTTAGCTTATAAATATCGATGCAAAAAATACACAATAATATTCTCACAAATGGAATTCAGGGAACACATCAAAAAGTTTGCTCACCACGATCAAGTAGTCTTCATCCCAGGGATGCAGGGATGGTTCAATATACAGAAATCCATCAAAGTAGTCTACTATATAAACAAAATGAAAGACAAAAAAATCATATGATCATCTCATTAGATGCTGAAAATCCTTTAAAAAATACAACACCCCTTCAGCTTAAAAGTCCTGGAATGACCAGAAATTCAAGGCCAATACTTAAACATAATAAAAGCAATTTACTGCAAAACAACAACCAACATCAAATTAAATGGAGAAAAACTTGAAGCAATTCCACTCAAATCAGGGACAAGGCTGCCCACTCTTTTCCTATTTATTCAATACAGTACTCAAAGTCCTAGCTAGAGTAATTAGACAACAAAAGGAGGCCAAAGGGTACAAATTGGAGGAAGAAGTCAAAATATCACTATTTTCAGATAACATTGTATATATGCAAGCTACTGAAGAATCCTACCAGATAACTTCTACAGCTGATAAGCAACTTCAACAAAGTGGCTTGATAAAAATTAACTCAATCAAATCAGTAGCCTTCTTCTACACAAAGGATAAGTTGGCTTAGAAAAAATGGAAATTACATCCTTTACAATAGTCACAAATAATAAAAATTATCTTCGTGTACCTCTAACAAAGCAAGTGAAATATCTCTATGACAAGAACTTCAAGTCTCTGAAGAACAAAATCACAGACCTCAGAAGATGGAAAGATCTCTTATGTTCGTGGATCAGTAGGATCAACATAGTAAAAATGGCCATCTTGCCAAAATCAATCTACAGATTCAATGCAATACCCATCAAAATCCCAACTCAGTTCTTCACCGAGATAGAAAGATCAGTTCTTTTCTTTATCTGGAATTAAAAAATACCCAGGATATCAGAGACAATTTACAACAATTAAAGAACTTCTGGGAGTATCACCATCCCTGACCTCAAGCTGTATTACAAAACTATAGTGATAAAAGCCTCATGTTATTAGAACAGAGACAATGGGATAGAATTGAAGACCCAGAAATGAACCCACATACCTATGGTCACTTGTGCTTTGACAAAGAAGCCAAAACCATACAGTGGAAAAAAGGAAGCATTTCAACAAATGGTGCTGGCCTAACCGGCAGCCTGCATATAGAAGAACGCAAATGGATTCATTTTTATCTCCTTGTACAAAGATCAAGTCGAAGTGGATCAAAGACTTCCACATAAAACTAGATATTATGAATCTAATAGAAGAAAGAGTTGGAAAGAGCCTTGAACACATGGGCACAGGGGGAAATTTCCTGAATAGAACACCAATTGCTTAGGCATTAATAACAGCACTTGACAAATTGGACTTCATGAAACTGATGGGCTCCTGTAAGGCAAAGGATACTATCATTAGGACAAAAGAGAATCCTACAGATTTGGAAAAGATCTTTACCAACCCTACATCCTATAGAGAGCTAATATCCAAAATCTACAAAGAACTCAAGAAGTTAGACTCCAGAAATCCAAATAACCCAATTAAAAATGGGATCCAGAGCTAAACAAAGAATTCTTAATTGAGGAATCTCAAAAGGCTGAGAAGCACCTAAAGAAATTCTCAACATTTTTAGTTACCAGGGAAATGCAAATCAAAACGACCCTAAGATTTCACCTTGCACCAATCAGAATGGCTAAGATCAAAAACTCAGGTGACAGCAGGTGCTGGTGAGAATGTGGAGACAGAGGAACACTCTTCTATTGCTGGTAGGATTGCAAGCTGGTGAAACCACTTTGGTAACCAAGCTGGCTGTTGCTCAGAAAATTGGAAATAGTACTGGGCATATATGCAAAAGAAGCTCTAACATACAAGAAGGACATGCGCTACACTATGTTCGTAGCAGTCTTGTTTATAATAACCCGAAGCTGGAAAGAACCTTGATATCTCTCAATAGAAGAGTGATTACAGAAAATGTGACACATTTGTACAATGGAATACTAAAACAGGATGACTTCAAGAATTTTGTAGGCAAATGGATGGAACTAAAAATATCATCCTGAGTGAGGTAACCCAGGCCCAAAAGACATACATGGTATGATTGTATGTACTCACTGATAAGTGTATATTAGCCCAGAATCTCAGAATACCCACAATACAACTCACAGACTATATGAAGCTTTAAGAAGAAGGCCAAAGTATGGATGCTTCAATCCCACTTAGAAGAAGGAAGAAAATAATCACAACATCCAGAGGGAGGGAGGGATCAGAATGGGAAGAGAAGTGGAAGGAAAAAGTGGGGGCAGGTTCAGGTGTGGGAATAGATAGGAGGGAAGTCCAGAGGACCAGGAAATTGAATATAAATGAGTAGCACTGTGGTATGCAGAACTGGGAGAGCAACTAGAAAGTCCCAGACTCCAGAGATTCAAGCAACTCCCAGTTCCAATGGTGATAACAATAACCAAAATACCCAACGGGGGGTGGGGAGTGATATAGAATCTGAAGATTCCAACTTTAGTACATAGACATGGCCCCCAGTGGAGGGATGTGGCCACCCACCAATCTCAAAATTTTTAACTCAAAATTGATACTATCTAAAGGAAACACAGGGACAAAAATGGAGCAGAAACTGATGAAAAGGACATCCAGAGACTATCAAACCTTGGGATCCATCCCATCTGCAGACAACAAACACTGAAGCTATTGCTGATGTCATGAAGTACTTGTAGGCAGGATCCTGGTGTAGTTGTCTTCTGAGGGGTTCTCCTAGCACCTGACTAAGACAGATGCAGATGCTCACAGCCAACCATTGGACTGAGCCTGGGGACCCCAATTGAAGAGTTAGGGGAAGGATTGAAGCAGGTGAAGGGGATTGCAACCCCACTGGAAGAACAACAATATCAACTAATCGGACCCCATAGAGCTCCCAGGTACTAAACTACCAACCAAAGATTATACATGGTTGGGTCCTGCTACACATGTAGCAGAGGATTGCATTATCTGGCATCAATAGCAGGGGAGGCACTTGGTTTTGTGGAGGCTTGTTGACCCAACAAAGGGGGGGGGTGCTGTAAGGGTGAACTGGGAGTAGGAGGATGAGGGGAGAACCCTTTTAAAGGCAAAAGGGAGGGGAATAGGGTGAGGGGGGGGTTGTGGAGGTGAGACCAGGAATGGGGACAACATTTGAAATGTAAATAAAATAATTAAGAAAAATAATCATGGGCGGCGGCAGTGCAGCAGTAGCTGGTCCAGCTGAAGGGCCATCAGCAGTGGAACCAAGGCAACACAGGATCCAGTTAGGCCCTGTGCCCACGACCACTGACCTTCGCTGACCAGCCGGGCTACAAGCAGCTGCGGGTTTTGCTGCGCCTTTCGCTGCACGGAAGCCACTTCAGAACACGGCCTCCTGCCAGTCAGGAGAGGCTCACCTCCATCTTGGTTTCTGACCCCAGAGAGATCAGACAGACTGAGGTACACAAACATAATCCGAGGCCAACACTGCAGGGGTCGGAGCCCAACGGGTGTTGGCCTGCACCCAGGCCCTGGGCTGTTCGGGCAGCCATCGGGGTGCCAACCCAGCCAGGAGGTTTTTTGCCCTGGCCTGCAAGCGCGCTGCCATTTTGCCTACTGGACGACAGAGAGATCTGGCGGGCAAAGCAGTAACAGGCATAGCCTGAGGCTAACAAAGCGGGGGTCTAGGCCCCAAAATGCCCAGGACTAATCCCAAGAACTGGGCGGCTTGGTGGGCCATCTGTGTGTCAACCCGCTCAGGAGGTTGCTAGCACAGCAGACTCTCCCGGCGCTTTCGGGGAGCACGAGCACACATGCCCGCCATCCTGGTCACCTGGCAGACCCAATTAACAGTCATAGACCTAGGGGAACTTTGCTCGGCTAACCTTGTGTGCACAAGCCCGGTTGGGGGATCGGCTGCCCAGCGGAGTGATCAGAACACAGGGGAGGTCCCGGCAGCATACACCTTCAGCGCTCCCTGGGGGTGCACACGGGCTCCATCTGGTCCACAGACACAATCTGGGGCAAGGCCTCAGGCGGGAGCCCTCAGTTCAACTCTCTCCACTTCCGGATCCTGATCAGACTGGGCGGCGGCACCACATCTCCAGGTCCTGCAAGAGGCTAGAGGGGCTGCCGGGCAGCCAGCTGGGAGAAGTCGGTGTGTGCCCGTGAATCCAGCGGGCCCCAGCGGGAGCCTTCGGGTACCTGCTTCGGAATCTGAACAGCCTGGGCAGCAGCACCCTGTCTACAGGCAGTGCAGGAGGTAAGCTTTGCACCAGAGGCCAACTGGGAAGGGGCAGCTTGCACTGGTGAGTCCAGCACTGACAAGACAAACTAACACCAGTGAGAACTAGATGGCAAAAGGCAAACGCAGGAACATCACTAACAGAAATCAAGGCAATATGGCAACATCTGAACCCAATTCTCCTCTACCAACATGTCCTGGATACCCCATCACACCAGTAAAACAAGATTGGGATGTAAAATCACTGGTCATGATGCTGGTACAGGAACACATGAAGGACATACATAAAGAAATTGAGGAGAAAATGCATCAAAAGTTAGAAGCCCTTGCAAGGGAAACACAAAAATCATTGAAAGAAATCCAGGAGAATACAAAAGCCAGCAATGAGGAAACGCAAAAAACACTTAAAGAAATACAGGAGAACGTTGGTCAACAGGCTGAGGTCATGAAAGAGGAAACACAAAAATCTCTTAAATTATTACAGGAAAGCACAAACAAGCAAGTGAAGGAGCTAAGCAAAACCATCCAGGATCTAAAATCAGAAGTAGAAACAACTAAGAAAACTCAAAGGGAGACAACTTTGGAGATAGAAAGCCTTGGGAAGAAATCAGGGGACAGAGATGCAAATATCAACAACAGAATACAAGAGATAGAAGAAAGAATCTCAGATGCTGAAGATTCCATAGAAACCATGGACTCAACAGTTAAAGAAAATGCAAAATGCAAAAAGCTTGTAACCCAAAATATCCAGGAAATCCAGGACACAATGAGAAGACCAAACCTAAGGATTATAGGCATAGATGAGAGTGAAGATTTACAACTTAAAGGGCCAGCAAATATCTTCAATAAAATTATGGAAGAAAACTTCCCTAACCTAAAGAGAGAGATGCCCATGAATATACAAGAAGCCTACAGAACTCCAAACAGACTAGACCAGAACAGAAATACTTCCTATCACATAATAATCAAAACACCAAATGTTCTAAACAAAGAAAGAATATTAAAGGCAGTAAGAGAAAAAGGCCAAGTAACATATAAAGGAAGACCTATCAGAATCACAGCAGACTTTTCACCTGAGACTATGAAGGCTAGAAGGTCCTGGGCAGATCTCATGCAGACTCTAAGAGAACACAAATGCCAACCAAAACTACTATATCCAGGAAAACTCTCAATCATCGTAGATGGAGAAACTAAGATATTTCATGACAAAACCAAGTTTACCAAATATCTATCCACAAACCCAGATCTACAAAGGATAATAGGAGGAAAACACCAATATGAGGAGGGAAACTTCACCCTGGAAAAAGCAAGATAGTAACTTTTCATCAAACCCAAAAGAAGTTGACCAATCAAATTTAAAAAATAACATCAAAAATGATAGGAAGTAACAATCACTATTCCTTAATATCTCTTAACATCAATGGACTTAATGCCCCAATAAAAAGACATAGACTAACTGACCGGATACGTAAACAGGACCCTACATTTTGCTGCTTACAGGAAACACACCTCAGGGTCAAAGACCAACACTACCTTAGAGTAAAAGGCTGGAAGACAATTTTACAAGCAAATAGTCTCAGGAAACAAGCTGGAGTAGCCATTTTAATATCAGATAAAATTGACTTTCAACCCAAAGTCATCAAAAGAGACTCTGAGGTACACTTTTTGCTGGTCAAAGGAAAAATACAACAAGAAGAACTCTCAATCCTGAACATCTATGCTCCAAATGCAAGGGCACCCTCTTTCGTAAAAGAAACTTTATTAAAACTCAAAGCACACATTGCACCTAACACAATAATTGTGGTTGACTTCAACACTGCACTTTCCACAATGGACCGATCAGGAAAACAGAAACTAAACAGGGACACAATGAAACTAATTGAAGCTTTGGACCAATTAGATTTAACAGATATATATAGAACATTCTATCCTAAAACAAAAGAATATACCTTTTTTCTCAGCACCTCATGGCACCTTCTCCAAAATCAACCATATAATTGGTCACAAGACAGACCTCAGCAAATATAAGAAGATCGAACTAATAATCCCATGCCTCCTATCAGATCACTATGGAGTAAAAGTGGTCTTCAATAGCAACAAAACCAACAGAAAACCCACATACACGTGGAAACTGAACAATATTCTACTCAATGATACCTTGGTCAAGGAAGAAATAAAGAAAGAAATTAAAGACTTTTTAGAACACAATGAAAATGAAAACACAACATACCCAAATCTATGGGAAACAATGAAAGCAGTGCTAAGAGGAAAACTCATAGCCCTGAGTGCCTCCAAAAAGAGAATGGAGAGAGCATACATTACCAGCTTAATAACACACCTGAAAGCCCTGGAACAAAAAGAAGCTATTTCACCCAGGAGGAGTAGAAGGCAGGAAATCATCAAACTCATGGCCGAAATCAATCAAGTAGAAACAAAGAGAACCATACAAAAAATCAACAAAACCAGGAGCTGGTTCTTTGAGAAAATCAACAAGATAGATAAACCCTTAGCCAGACTGACCAAAGGGCACAGAGAAAGTATCCAAATTAACAAACTTAGAAATGAAAAGGGAGATATAACAACGGAAACTGAGGAAATCCAAAAAATCATCAGATCCTACTACAAGAGCCTGTACTCAACACAACTGGAGAATCTGGAGGAAATGGACAATTTCCTTGACAGATACCAAATACCAAAATTAAATCAGTACCAACTAGACCATCTAAACAGTCCCATAATGCCTAAAGAAATAGAAGGAGTCACAGAAAGTCTTCCAACCAAAAAAAGCACAGGACCAGATGGTTTCAGTGCAGAATTCTATCAGACCTTCAAAGAAGAGTTAACACCAATACACTTCAAACTATTCCACAAAATAGAAACAGAAGGAACACTACCCAATTCCTTCTACGAAGCCACAATTACGCTGATACCAAAGCCACACAAAGATCCAACAAAGAAAGAGAACTTCAAACCAATTTCCCTTATGAACATCGATGCAAAAATATTCAATAAAATTCTCGCTAACCGAATCCAAGAACACATCAAAACGATCATCCACCATGATCAAGTAGGCTTTATCCCAGGAATTCAGGGTTGGTTCAATATACGGAAATCCATCAATGCAATCCACTATATAAACAAACTCAAAGAACAAAACCACATGATCATTTCATTGGATGCTGAAAAAGCATTTGACAAAATTCAGCATCATTTCATGCTTAAAGTCGTGGAGAGAACAGGAATTCAAGGCCCATACCTAAACATAGTAAAAGCAATATACAGCAAACCGGTAGCCAGCATCAAACTAAATGGAGAGAAACTTGAAGCAATCCCACTGAAATCAGGGACCAGACAAGGCTGCCCCCTTTCTCCTTATCTTTTCAATAATGTACTTCAAGTACTAGCTCGGGCAATTCGACAACATAATGAGGTCAAAGGGATACAAATTGGAAAGGAAGAAGTCAAACTATCATTATTTGCAGACGACATGATAGTCTACCTAAGTGACCCAAAAAACTCCACTAGAGAGCTCCTACAGCTGATAAACAACTTCAGCAAAGTGGCAGGTTATAAAATCAACACAAGCAAATCAGTGGCCTTCCTATACTCAAAGAATAAGCAGGCTGAGAAAGAAATTAGGGAAATGACCCCCTTCACAATAGCCACAAACAGTATAAAGTATCTTGGGGTGACTCATACAAACATGTGAAAGATCTGTATGACAAGAACTTCAAGACTCTGAAGAAGGAAATGGAAAAAGACCTCAAAAAATGGGAAAACCTCCCATGCTCATGGATCGGTAGAATCAATATAGTTAAAATGGCCATTTTGCCAAAAGCACTATACAGATTCAATGCAATACCCATCAAAATCCCAACTCAATTCTTCACAGAGTTAGAAAGAGCAATTATCAAATTCATCTGAATAACAAAAAACCCAGGATAGCTAAAACTATTCTCAGCAACAAAAGAAAATCTGGGGGAATCAGTATCCCTGACCTCAAGCAATACTACAGAGCAATAGTGTTAAAAACTGCATGGTATTGGTACAGTGACAGGCAGGAGGATCAATGGAACAGGATTGAAGATCCAGAAATGAACCCATACAGCTATGGCCACTTGATGCTCGACAAAGAGGCTGAAAACATCCAATGGAAAAAAGATAGCTTTTTCAACAAATGGTGCTGGTTCAACTGGAGGTCAGCATGCAGAAGAATGTGAATTGATCCATCCTTGTCTGCTTGTACTAAGCTCAAATCCAAATGGATCAAGGACCTCCACATAAAGCCAGACACTCTGAAGCTAATAGAAAAGAAACTGGGGAAGACCCTTGAGGACATCGGTACAGGGAGAAAGTTTCTGAACAGAACACCAATAGCGTATGCTGTAAGGTTAAGAATTGACAAATGGGACCTCATAAAATTACAAAGTTTCTGTAAGGCAAAGGACACCATCAAGAGGACAAATCGGCAACCAACAAATTGGGAAAAGATCTTCACCAATCCTACATCAGATAGAGGGCTAATATCCAATATATATAAAGAACTCAAGAAGTTAGACTCCAGAAAACCGAACAACCCTATTAAAAATGGGGTACAGAGTTAAACAAAGAATTCTCACCTGAAGAACTTCAGATGGTGGAGAAGCATCTTAAAAAATGCTCAACTTCATTATTCATTAGGGAAATGCAAATCAAAACAACTCTGAGATTTCATCTTACAACAGTCAGAATGGCTAAGATTGAAAATTCAGGAGACAGCAGGTGTTGGAGAGGGTGCGGAGAAAGAGGAACACTTCTCCACTGCTGGTGGGGTTGCAAATTGGTACAACCACTCTGGAAATCAGTCTGGCGGTTCCTCAGAAAACTGGGCACCTCACTTCCAGAAGATCCTGCTATAGCACTCCTGAGCATATACCCAGAGGATTCCCCACCATGTAATAAGGATACATGCTCTACTATGTTCATAGCAGCCCTATTTATAATGGCCAGATGCTGGAAAGAACCCAGGTATCCCTCAACAGAAGAGTGGATGCAAAAAAATGTGGTATATCTACACATTGGAGTACTATTCAGCCATTAGAAACAATGAATTCATGAAATTCTTAGGCAAATGGATGGAGCTGGAGAACATCATACTAAGTGAGGTAACCCAGACTCAAAAGGTGAATCATGGTATGCACTCACTAATAAGTGGATATTAACCTAGAAACCTGGAATACCCAAAACATAATCCACACATCAAATGAGATACAAGAAGAATGGAGGAGTGGCCCCTGGTTCTGGAAAGACTTAGTGAAGCAGTATTTGGCAAATCCAGAACAGGGAAGTGGGAAGGGGTGGGTGGGAGAACAGGGGAAGAGAAGGGGGCTTACAAGACTTTCGGGGAGTAGGGGGCTAGAAAAGGGGAAATCATTTGAAATGTAAATAAATTATATCGAATAAAAAAATTTAAAAAAATGAAAAGAAAAATAATCATTAGGCAACCCACTGTTGTGGATTTTTTATTTTCCTAAATATTTTCATAGTAGTTTCATAATTCACAACTTTGAATATAAGTCTTCATCTTCAAATAGTTTCATATCTGACACTCTCTAACACATTTATCTTACTGTATATACATTAAACTCCTGCCACTGTGATACCACTGACTATGAAGCTGATGACAATGTCAATCAAGCTACTGAACCTGAAAAATAACTAAGGAAATATCTCTTTACAAAATACTGAACATCAGACAATTTTTCTCTATTATAATAGCCAACAATAAATTGATACATCTTTAAATGTGTATATTTATTCCTAGGTTGTCCTCCCTGTTCTATTGATTTGTAATTTTGTATCTATTTTAGTACAAGGGTCTTCTGATTATTACTACTTTGTAGAACATTTTTGAAGTCAAGTGCTCCACTTCTTTTGCTTAATATTATTTAAGTTATTCAAAGTGTTTTCTGATTCCATAAATATTTGGGAATTCTTTACTCTTCATCTATAAAGTGAATTATTGGTGTTTTGATAAAGATTGTATAGAATCTGAAAATCACTTTGACTTTTATGCACGTTTAAACAATATTAATCTTCTGGTCCATGGACATGGACATTGCTCTGCTTTTTGCGTCTTCAATTTCTATTTATCTTTGATGTATAGTTTTCAGTAGAGAGAAATTTTGCCTTTGTAATTTTATACCCAAGTATTTTATTTGTTGCAGTTATTAGATATGGGATTATTTTCCTTGTAATTCAGATTATTTGCTGTTAGTATATGGGAATGTTACTGATTTTTGTTTGTTGTAACAGTACAAAATTCACTCATTAGCTCTAATGGTTGTTTGGTAAAAATTTTAATTATATTTATATATTTCATGATTATGGCCACTTGCAAACAGGAAAAAAATTAACTTATTTTGTAATTTCAGTGGCTTTAATTGTTCTGACAAGATAGGCTATTGAATATTTTAAATGGAGCTAGTGTGACTAGAGAACAAAATTTTATATTCACATTATTTTAAATTTAAATTCAGCTAGCCAGCCACAAATAGCTACCATACTGAACAGCATTAACTCTGGACTTAATAGAAGCCACAAAAGAAACCTTTCACTTTTTGCCCTACCTGAATTGTATGACTACCCATGAATGAAACCAATCTTCATCAGCTTTAGTAAATGGAATAAGACTAATCAGGTAGGCAACTGGATACATTTTTCTGAAGGGGCCAATGAGAAACACTTCCTAGTAGTATATTAATTTTATAGTTATAACAAGTGCCTATCCTCATTTGGAGGGTAAAGTAGATTAAGTCCCTACTAGGGTACTTAATTTACTTAATTATATATTCACTTAGTTGTCTGTTTTCATATTTCTTCAGCTCTTGACCTTGGACTTGATTATATAACTTGTTTTAGCCAATTAAATATACAGCTGTGACAAAAACAGGGCTTTTACAGCTGTTTTCATGCCTGTACTTACCAGTCATGGTCTTGTGATTGGCATCTAGCCAAGGTCTCTCTGGCCCAAGAAAAATGAATATATATTTCAACATTTCTAAAATCAATCTGGAAACCAAAACATAGTGTCTGAAGTCCATCCTATTCTAGCTGAAGTATGGACTGTTTATAGATCTGTTTTAGCTCAGTTCATTACTCAGCATTATTGTAGCTTAGCTAACCCACATAAGGGTTAATATCAGAAGTAGGTATCCCATCTTGGAGCATTGTATTATGTTTCTTTGAGAAGATTGATAGTCCTTTGAACATTCTGTTTTTACATTTAATATCAGGGAGACAACACAGGGATTATTTGCTCTCAAAGGCATGCTTTTATTTTCAGTAATAGCCATAGTAAGAAGACCTTCAGAGTACTACAATTTGTGAAACAGAAATCTCACAGCTCACTGAATAACACATTTTAACAAAGCCTATTTTTAATTACAACGATTCAATTCTCTTTTCTGAACTCTATATCACTCAAGATTTTCTAATAAGAACACAAGGAAGATTGAAGAACCAAGAGGGGACAGGGACACCACAAGAAGACCAACAGAATCAACTAACCTGGACACTTGGGGGTCCCAGAGAATGAAGCACCAACCAAAGAGCATACATGGACTGTACATATCCCACCCACATATGTAGCAGATGTGCAGCTTGGTCTTCATAGGAGTCACCCAACAACTGAAGTGGCAGCTATCCCTAACTCCCAGCATGCCTGTGGATACTGTTCCCTTAACTGGGCTCCCTTGTCTGGCCTCAGTGTTAGAGGATGTACCTAATCCTGCAGTGACTGATGTGTTTGGTGGGTTGGTACCCAGGAGGGAACTCCCCCATCTTAAAGGAGAAGGGGAGGAGGAGTTGTGTGAGGGAGGACTGGGAGTGGGTTTTGTGATTGGGATATAAAGTGAATAAATATATTAATGTAGAGACAAGATATTAGCATGCTGGAATGCAGAAGGAAATGAGAACACCTAAAGCAAGAAACTGAGCTAAATGTGCTCAGAAATATAAGTTCAAAAATGAATGAAGTATGCTCATACATAGAATAATTTATTTATGGAAATGAAGATATGAAATTAATTTTATATAGGTTTTGTGAAAGTTACAGCTTACTCACTTAATACATGGATGAATGTCCTGAAATATTAAAAAAAGAAAGCAAAGAAAATATCACTTTATAACCTTCCTTTCAAATTAAGTCTCATAAAAAAGCAAAAATGACCAAGCTTTTGCTAAGTTATGGGTTTATTAATTACGTGCCTTTAACTTTAGTGGCTGCAGTTGTTAAAGATAAATGTAGGGATGCCTCTCGGTGAATATGTCTTTCTAACCAACTGAGTGAGAATGTAACCTCCATACATGTGGTTTCTCTGCATGGGCAAAGTTGAGTGAGATTTTATTCTTGTGATTTTTGTTGGGTTCTGAGAATGAATGATGATGGAATAATATTGTACTTTCCTCCTCAGATTCATTGATTTTTCCTCCTTGAATTGATGTAGTCCCACAAAGAGAACACCTCACTATTCTTATCCTTTTGGTTGATCGGTTTGCTGGCTCCACTACTCTGCTCAGTTTAATGAAAAAAATAAGTTGTCTTATGAAAGAAAAAAGAAATAACTTTTTCAGGGATAAAATTTTCCAAAGACCAAAGCATGAGGATAAGCATATATTGAAAGATTATGTTAGTAGGATTTCAAACATTTAAAATATAATTTTATGAAATTATCAGTGGAAGAGCAAATCAAAAAACAATAGGCTATGCAATTTCAAACTCTTCTTTCATAGTATAAAAAATAAAACTTACTTCTATATTTAAATTTGATAACATAGGCTAGAAAGCAGTATTTTCTTATTTTCTGTTTTTAAATATAGAATATTTATTGTCTGAAGATAGCAATAAATTCAGTCAGTTACCAATATTCACACATGGAAATTTGGACCTTCTTGCAATTCTATGCCCTTATTGCAATTACTCAACTTTATTAGATTATCTATATCTAAAGAGATACATACAGTAATTTCTTCCATGACAATTGTAAAGTTGGTTATATGGTCCTTTGGGCCCAGGACTGATGAAACAAATATTTTTCTTTGAAGCCTATGCAAAATGTAGGCAATTATGGCTCTGGTGCAGAAGCTGAGATTTACATCTAATTCACAAATATGAAACAAAGAGTGGGGGAGGGGGAGGAGAGGACGACAGGGAGGGAGAAGGAGGAGAGGGAGAAGAGAACATGCTAACTAATAGAGCTAACTGATAATGGCATGAGATTTTGAAATCTCACAGTCCACTCCCAATGACACACTTCTCCAACAAGAGGGCACTTCATACTCCTTCCCAAATAGTTCCACTAACTGGATACTAATTATTCAAGCCTATGAGCCTATATAGTCCATTTTCATTCATACCACCACAAAGGAGAAACAGTACAGACCTCAATGGAGGACACATAGTTGAGCTGAATAATTAGTTGAGTTTGGTAAGCCAAAAAGGTCAAGTCAAAGCTGATGTCTAACACTCAAAAGTCTACTTATACAGTGGCAGAAGTTGGCTCTTAGTTTAAAAAAAAAGTAAGGTGTCATTACAGGCAATTTTTGAATTAGGCAGTGTTTAGAGAGAAAGACATCTCTGTTCTTGAAGGGAGTACACTTTAGAAAGGAATACATTCTAGAAAGGAACTTGAAGGTCAAAGATAGGGTCTATTCTCAAAAGCCATTGCTCCTCCAAGGGTAGAAGCTCCAAGAAGAAACTGTTATCCAATTTTTCACTATTCTAATGTTTTTTAGACACAGAAATGAAATAAATTTTAGCAGAGTGGAAAATTATCCAGATTAAGCATAAACACAGTATTTTTTTAATCAAATCCTTCATATAAGCCAAGTTATAGAAATAAATTAAGTTAGGAGGCTGAATGCTGACTTATACAGCTAGAGAAATGTATAATTCCATTTTGTGCAATGGAAGAACAGAAATGATAGACTTAAAAGGGGAATTGCATTGCTTTTTATGGAAAACTACTAGTCATATGTAGAATTGACTGGGAGCAAACAGAACATATTTTTGAAAACAGCACAACCAACCATTCTATGGTGCATGAAAACTGTAGTTTCTTCTGCTATGAAAGGAAGATGGACTTACAATATTCTCTTTAGGTCTTTTGTAACTTGAGACACTTTGAAAGGAGAAAACACTACCTTACAAAAGTGACAAATCTTCTATCACCACTTCTGTGAAATCCACACACTCCCCATACCACCACCACAGAAAAACATGTCATTAAAAGAGGGTGCTTTGCAGATGGGCTGGTAAAGGAGTTTATTTGAGATATTCTGCATGTAGGCTGACTGAATACAGTGTTATCTCTCTAAAATCCCAAATTATAATTGTCTATCCTAAAGCTTTCATTTAAAGAAAGGGCATAGAAGGAATAAAATGTTAAATGCTTTTATGGTGGTCTAATGACAAAACTGAATGTAACTTCTGTGACAGCAAATTATATTATAAAAATATCAATATACATTCCTCTTATTGACCTCTGTCACCAATCACCATCTAATATTGGCTTTAAAAAATTCCTGTTTACAATTGTTGAAAGTTCGAACTAATAATCTTCTATTTGTGAATGTCAGTTTTCTTTTGGTTTGCAGGTGTGTAGAAATGCTTGAATTTTAATGCTTATATTCATATATAAATTTCTTATATGCTTTTATACATGAAGAGGTTGGCACTTTTAGTGACAACTTATTTGCTATTTTTTTTTTTACTTATTCATTTTACATCCTAGTCACTGCCTCCTCCCTGTTACCCCCTCTAACAATTCTTCCCAGAATCTCTCTTTCTCTTCTCCTTTGAGCAAGTAGAGGACCTCTGCAATCCTTTCTCTTATTCTTCTTCTTGATCTTCTGTAAGAGTCCCCAAGCTCCATCCACTGTTTTACTGTGGGTGCCTGCATCTGTCTGAGACAGCTGCTGGGTGGAACCTCTCAGAGGACAGTTATACTAGACTCCTGTCTGCAAGCATAACAGAGTATCATTAATAGTGTCAGGGATTGGTGCTTGCTCATGGGATGGGTTTCACATTTTACCATTTATTGGGTGGCCATTCATCTCCTGACACTGCATTTCTTGTAGACAGAATAAATTTGTCTTAATTGCTACATTGGGGTTCTTTACTGGCTATAGGAGGTGACCTCTTTAGGTTCCATATCCCTAATGCTGTGAGTCACAGCTAAAGACACCCACATTGATTCTTAGGTGCCTCCCTTATCCCAGGTCTCTGTCTTCCTGGAGATGCCCCCTATCTCCCCAACCCTGTCAGTTACAGAGTTCCATTCATTCTCATGGCAATGTGGCCATCCCTTCAGTCCCTTCCCACACCTAATCCTTGACCCACCCATTCCCCTCCCCATCCCTTCTCTTTCCCAGTCCCCTCCCTCCAACTGCTTCTTATGGCTATTTTATTCCTCCCTGTAAGAGAAATTCAAGCATCCTTACTTGTGCCTTCTTTCTTGTTTAGCTTCTTTGGGTATGTGGAGTGTAGCATGGGTACCCTATATTTTACGTCTAATATTCACTTATAAGTGAATACATATCATGCATGTCCTTTGGGAAATGGGTTACTCCACTCAAGATGATATTCTCAAGATCCTTCCATTTGTAGGCAAATTTCACTATGTCCTTGTTTGTAATAGCTGAATAGTATTCCATTGTGTAGCTATGCCACATTTTCTTTATCCATTCTTCAGTTGCAGGATATCTAGGATTTCCCAGTTTCTGGCTATTACAAATAAAGCTGCTATGAACATAGAGGAGCATATGTCTTTGTGGGATGGTGGAGCATCTTTTGGGTCTATATCCAGGAGTGTTATAGCTATTCTTGAGGTAGAACTATTCCCAGTTTTCTAAGAAACTGCCAAATTGATTTCCAGAGGGGTTGTAAAAGTTTGTCCTCCCAGAAACAATGGAGGAGTGTTCCCCTAGTGGCACATCCTTGCCAGCATATGATATCTCTTGAGCTTTTGATCTTAGCCATTCGGACTGGTATAAGATAGAATCTCAAAGTCATTTTGATTTGCATTTCCCTGATGACTAGGGACTTGGAACATCTCTTTAAGTGCTTCTTGGCCATTCAAGATTCTTCTGTTGAGAATTCTCTGTTTAGCTCTGTACACCATTTTTAAATTGAATTATTTGGGTTGCTGGAGTTTAATTTTAGTTCTTTATAAATTTTGGATATTAGCCCTGATTTTATTAGATATTTGCTTTATTTACATTTCAAATGGTATTCTCTTTCTGCGTTACTCCCCCATAAACCCCTTATCCCATCCCCCCTCCCCTGCTCATCTCCCCCTCCAATTTCCTGACTTGCATTCCTCTATTCTGGAGGAATCAAGCCTTCACAGGACCAATGGCTTCTCCTCTCATTGGTGTCTGAAATGATCATCATTTGCTATATATGTAGCTGGAACCATTGGGTCCTTCCATGGTTCCTTTTAGTTGGTGGTTTAGTCCCCGGGAGCTCTGGGGGTACTGGTTGGTACATATTATTCTTCCTCCTGCAGGGCTGCAAACCTCTTCAGTTCCTTGGGTCCTTGCCCAGCTGCTCCATTGGGGACCCTATACTCATTCTACTGGTTGGCTGTGAACCATGGGCATTTTGACCAACTTTCCAATAAGGATCAAAGTATCTACACTTTGGTCTTCCTTCATCTTGAGCTTCATGTGCTCTATGAGTTGTATCTTAGGTATTCTGAGCTTTTAGGCTAATATCCATTTATCAGCGAGTGCATACCATGTGTGTTTCTTTGTGATTGGGTTTCCTCACTCAGGATGATATTTTCTAGCTCCATCCATTTGCCTAAGAATTTCATGAATTCATTGTTTTTAATAGCTTAGTAATACTCCATTGTGTAATTGTACCACATTTTCTGTATCCATTCTTCTGTTGAGGGACATCTGGGTTCTATATGTAGGGTTCATGAAGATCCTTTCCCAGTATGTATATTGCTGTTTTGTCCTATTGACAGTGTCCTTTACCATTCAAAAGCTTTACAGCATCATGAGGTCCTATTTATTAATTGTTGATCTTAGATGTTGAGCCATTTTGTTTTCTGTTCAGGAAATTGTCTCCTGACTGATGCATTCAACATTATTTCCCAGTTTTTCTTTATGATATTTAGTGTCTCCAATTTTATATTGAGGTCCCTGATTTGGGTATTTTTTTAATTTTTTTCTTTGTTTTTAGAAGAGGCACAGGTGAACCAGCTTGAGCGCTAGAGATTGGGGGAGCATGCCCCACTCCTTGCTGGCTAAAGAGGTTAACATTTGTATGTCCATGAACTAAGAGTGAATTTGACATTTAAAAGCTTTTTAAGTCCAGAGGACAGTAATATGTCACAACAGGTAGAAATTTAGGAAGTATAAATGTTGATGTGTAAAAATAGTTTTTGAGATATTTATTTACTTATTTATGCATGTGTTTTATTTATCCATTGTGTGAATGGATGCATTCATATCATGGCTTGTAAATAGAGGACAGAGGACAACTTTCAGTGAGTCACTTCTTGCTTGCCCTCTTATTTAAATCAGGGTCCCCTCTTTTTTCCAATTTATTTATTCACTTTACATCTGGATTGTAAAGAGCCCTACCTCTCTTCCCAGTGCACCTCTCTCACAGGCCTACCATTCCTACCACTCCTACCATTCCTCCTCTTCAACTCTGAGAAGGGGGCGGTCTTCCCCTGAGTACCAACCCATCCTGACACCAGTCACAGCAGGACTAGTCACATATTCTCCCACTGAGGCCAGACAAAGGAAGCCCAGTTAGAGGAACAGGATTGACAGGCAGGTGACAGATTCAGAGATAGTCTCTAAAATGCCATTTATTGGGGTACTCACATGAAGATCAAGCTGAAAATCTGCTCCATATATGTGGAGGGTGGGGAGGTTCAGCCCAATATGCTCTTTGGTTGCTGGTTCAGTCTCTGGGAATTCCCAAGGGTCCAGGTTAGTTGACTCTTTTTGACTTCTTGTGGAGTTCCCTATTCATTTGACAGTGTCCTTCTTGTTTCTTCTATGGCACTGTGAACTCAAAGTTATCTGTGAATGTTCAAATGATTTTCCTTCTACTATACTAGCTTGCTGAAGGAATTTTCAGATTATATATGCGTGCCACCACATCTGGCATTTTATGTGGTTCAGGGATTAAACTGAGCTCAATGAGCTTGTATAGCTAGAAATTTTACCCTGTAAGAGCTATATTCTTGGCTTATGGGCGGCCAGCGGGGAGAAGTCAGTATGCTCTGGTGAATCCAGCCGGGGACTGGCAGGAGCCTTCAGGTGTCTGCTTTGGGATCTGAACAGCCTGGGCCACAGCACTCGGTCTCCAGGAAGTGCAGGAGACCTGGTGTGCACCCAGAGACAGTCTGGGAGCGCACAGCTTGTTCCGCTGGCACACAGCTCACTTTCCAGTCCTGAGGCCTCTGGCAGGAGCCCTCAGATCTCTCCGCTTCTGGATCCAGATCAGCCTGGGCTGCAACGCCACATCTCCAGGTCCTGCAAGAGGCAAGAGGGGCTTCCAGGAGGCCTGCGGGGGGAAGTCAGTGTGCTCTGTTAAATCCAACAGGCCCCAGCGGGAGCCTTCAGGTGTCTGCTTCAGGATCTGAACAGCCTGGGCAACAGCACCCTGTCTCTAGGCAGTGCAGGAGGTAAGCTGTGCACCAGAGGCCACCTGGGAAGGGGAAGTTTGCACTGGTGAGTCCAGCATTGACAAGACCAACTAACACCAGTGAGAACTAGATGGCAAAAGGAAAACGTAGGAACATCACTAACAGAAATCAAGGCAATATGGCAACATATGAACCCAATTCTCCTTTACCAGCATGTCCTGGGAACCCCATCACACCAGTAAAACAAGATTTGGATTTAAAATCAGTTCATGATGCTGGTACAGGAACACATGAAGGACATACTTAAAGAAAAATCAGGAGAAAATGGATCAAAAGTTAGAATCCCTTACAAGGGAAATACAAAAATCATTGAAAGAAATCCAGGAGAATACAAAAGCCAATAATGAGGAAACACAAAAAAACACTTAAAGAAATACAGGAGAACGTTGGTCAACAGGCTGAGGTCATAAAAGAGGAAACACAAAAATCTCTTAAAGAATTACAGGAAAGCACAAGCAAGCAAGTGAAGGAGCTAAGCAAAACCATCCAGGATCTAAAATCAGAAGTAGAAACAACTAAGAAAACTCAAAGGAGACAACTTTGGAGATAGAAAGCCTTGGGAAGAAATCAGGGGACATAGATGCAAATATCAACAACAGAATACAAGAGATAGTAGAAAGAATCTCAGATGCTGAAGATACCATAGAAACCATGGAATTAACAGTTAAAGAAAATGCAAAATGCAAAAAGCTTGTAACCCAAAACATCCAGGAAATCCAGGACACAATGAGAAGACCAAACCTAAGGATTATAGGCATAGATGAGAGTGAAGATTTACAACTTAAAGGGCCAGCAAATATCTTCAAAAAAATTATGGAAGAAAACTTCGCTAACCTAAAGAGAGAGATGCCCATGAATATACAAGAAGCCTACAGAACTCCAAACAGACTGGACCAGAACAGAAATACTTCCTGTCACATAATAATCAAAACACCAAATGTACTAAACAAAGAAAGAATATTAAAGGCAGTAAGAGAAAAAGGCCAAGTAACATATAAAGGAAGACCTATCAAAATCACAGCAGACTTTTCACCTGAGACTATGAAGGCTACAAGGTCCTGGGCAGATCTCATGCAGACTCTAAGAGAACACAAATGCCAGCCAAGGCTACTATATCCAGCAAAACTCTCAATCACTGTAGATGGAGAAACTAAGATATTCCATGACCAAACCAAGTTTACCCAATATCTTTCCACAAACCCTGCCCTATAAAGGATAATAGGAGGAAAACACCAATAAAAGGAGGGAAACTTCACCCTGGAAAAAGCAAGATAGTAACCTTTCATCAAACCCAAGAGAAGTTAACCAATCAAATTAAAAAAATAACTTCAAAAATGACAGGAAGTAACTATCACTATTCCTTAATATCTCTTAACATCAGTGGACTCAATGCCCCAATAAAAAGACATAGACTAACCGACTGGATACATAAACAGGACCCTACATTTTTCTGCTTACAGGAAACACACCTCAGGGTCAAAGACAAACACTACCTTAGAGTAAAAGGCTGGAAGACAATTTTACAAGCAAATAGTCTCAGGAAACAAGCTGGAGTAGCCATTTTAATATCAGATAAAATTGACTTTCAACCCAAAGTCATCAAAAGAGACTCTGAGGGACACTTCTTGCTGGTCAATGGAAAAATACAACAAGAAGAACTCTTAATCCTGAACATCTATGCTCCAAATGCAAGGGCACCCTCTTTCATAAAAGCAACTTTATTAAAGCTCAAAGCACACATTGCACCTAACACAATAATTGTGGGTGACTTCAACACTGCACTTTCCTCAATGGACCAATCAGGAAAACAGAAACTAAACAGGGACACAATGAAACTAATTGAAGCTTTGGACCAATTAGATTTAACAGATATATATAGAACATTCTATCCTAAATCAAAAGAATATACCTTTTTTCAGCACCTCATGGTACCTTCTCCAAAATCGACCATATAATTGGTCACAAGACAGACCTCAACAAATATAAGAAGATCGAACTAATCCCATGCCTCCTATCAGATCACTATGGAGTAAAAGTGGTCTTCAATAGCAACAAAACCAACAGAAAACCCACATACACGTGGAAACTGAACAATATTCTACTCAATGATACCTTGGTCAAGGAAGAAATAAAGAAAGAAATTAAAGACGTTTTACTTCACAATGAAAATGAAGACACAACATACCCCAATCTATGGGACACAATGAAAGCAGTGCTAAGAGGAAAACTCATAGCCTTGAGTGCCTCCAAAAAGAAAATGGAGAGAGCATACACTACCAGCTTAATGACACACCTGAAAGCCCTGGAACAAAAAGAATCTATTTCACCCAGGAGGAGTAGAAGGCAGGAAATCATCAAACTCAGGGCCGAAATCAATCAAGTAGAAACAAAGAGAACCATACAGAGAATCAACAAAATCAGGACCTGGTTCTTTGCGGAAAATCAACAAGATAGATAAGCCCTTACTAAGCCAGACTAACCAAAGGGCACAGAGACAGTATCCAGATTAACAAACTTAGAAACGAAAAGGGAGATATAACAACAGAAACTGAGGAAATTAAAAAAAATTCATTAGATCCTACTACAAAAGCCTATACTCAACACAACTGGAGAATCTGGAGGAAATGGACAGTTTCCTAGACAGATATCTGACACCAAAACTAAATCAGGATCAAATAAAAAGTCCCATAACACCTGAAGAAATTAAAAAGGGTCATAGAAAGCCTCCCAACCAATAAAAGCATGGGACCAGATGGCTTCAGTGCAGAGTTCTATCAAACCTTCATAGAAGACCTAACACCAATACTCTTCAAACTATTCCACAAAATAGAAACAGAAGGAACTCTACCCAACTCGTTCTATGAAGCCACAATTACGGTGATACCAAAACCACACAAAGATCCAACAAAGAAAGAGAACTTCAGGCCAATTTCTCTTATGAATATTGATGTAAAAATACTCAATAAAATTCTTGCCAATCGAATCCAAGAACACATCAAAACGATCATCCACCATGATCAAGTAGGCTTCATCCCAGGGATGCAGGGATGGTTCAATATAAGGAAATTCATCAATGCTATCCACTACATAAACAAACTTAAAGAAAAAAACCATATGATCATCTCATTAGATGCAGAAAAAGCATTTGACAAAATCCAGCATTCTTTCATGCTAAAAGTCTTGGAAAGAACAGGAATTCAAGGCCCATACCTAAACATCGTTAAAGCAATATACAGCAAACCGGTAGCCAACATCAAACTAAATGGAGAGAAAATTGAAGCAATCCCACTAAAATCAGGGACTAGACAAGGCTGTCCTCTCTCTCCATATCTTTTCAATATAGTACTTGAAGTTCTAGCTAGAGCAATCAGACAACATAATGAGGTCAAGGGGATACAAATTGGAAAGGAAAAAGTCAAATTATCACTATTTGCAGATGACATGATAGTCTACTTAAGTGACCCAAAAACCTCCACCAGAGAACTCCTCCAGATGATAAACAACTTCAGCAAAGTGGGTGGTTAGAAAATCAACTCAAGCAAATCAGTTGCCTTCCTATACTCAAAGGATAAGCAGGCTGAGAAAGAATTTAGGGAAATGACACCCTTCAAAATAGCCACAAACAATATAGAGTATCTTGGTGTGACTCTAACCAAACAAGTGAAAGACCTATATGACAAGAACTTCAGGTCTCTGAAGAAGGAAATCGAAGAAGACCTCAGAAAATGGAAAATTTGCCATGCTTGTGGATTGGCAGGATTAATATAGTTAAAATGGTCATCTTGCCAAAAGCGATCTACAGATTCAGTGCAATCCCCATCAAAATCCCAACTCAGTTCTTCACAGAGTTAGAAAAAGCAATTCTCAAATTCATCTGGATTAACAAATAATCCAGGATAGCTAAAACTATTCTCAACAACAAAAGAAATTCTGGGGGAATCAGTATCCCTGACTTCAAGCAATACTACAGAGCAATTGTGTTAAAAACTGCATGGTATTGGCACAGTGACAGACAAGTGGACCAATGGAATAGAATTGAAGATCCAGAAATGAATCCACACACCTATGGTCACTTGATCTTTGACAAAGGAGCCAAAAACATCCAGTGGAAAAAAGATAGCCTTTTCAACAAATGGTGTTAGATCAATTGGAGGTCAGCATGCAGAAGAATGTGAATTGATCCATTCTTGTCTCCATATACTAAACTTCACTCCAAGTGGATCAAGGACCTCCATGTAAAACCAGACACACTGAAACTAGTGGAAAAGAAACTGGGGAAGACCCTTGAGGACATGGGCACAGGGGAAAAGTTCCTGAACAGATCACCAATAGCTTACGCTTTAAGATCAAGAATTGACAAATGGGACCTCATAAAATTACAAAGTTTCTGTAAGGCAAAGGTCACTGTTAAAAGGACAAAACAGCAACCATCAGATTGGGAAAGGATATTCACCAACCCCACATCTGATAGAGGGCTAATATTCAATATATACAAAGAACTCAAGAAGTTAGACCCCAGGAAACCAAATAACCCTATTAAAAATGGGGTACAGATCTTAACAAAGAATTTTCACCTGAAGAAATTCAGATGGCCAAGAGGCACCTTAAGAAGTGCTCAACATCATTAGTCTTTAGGGAAATGCAGATCAAAACAACCCTGAGATTTCACCTTACACCCGTCAGAATGGCTAAGGTCAAAAACTCAGGAGACAGCAGGTATTGGTGAGGATGTGGAGAAAGAGGAACACTCCTCCACTGCTGGTGGGGCTGTAAGATGGTACAACCACTGTGGAAATCAGTCTGGAGGTTCCTCAGAAAACTGGACATGAGACTTCCAGAGGACCCTGCTATACCTCTCCTGGGCATATACCCAAAGGATTCCCCGGCATGCAATAAAGACACACGCTCCATTATGTTCATAGCAGCCTTATTTATAATAGCCAGAAGCTAGAAAGAACCCAGATGCCCCTCAAAGGAGGAATGGATACAGAAAATGTGGTGGTATATTTACACAATGGAATACTACTCAGCAATTAGAAACAATGAATTCACAAAATTTTTAGGCAAATGGTTTGATCTGGAAAAATATCATCCTAAGTGAGGTAACCCAATCACAAAAGAATACACATGGAATGCAATCTCTGATAAGTGGATATTAATTAGCCCAGAAGCTCTGAATACCCAAGACACAAACTGCATAACAAATGACTCCCATGAGGAAGTATGGAGCGGGTCCTGATCCTGGAAAGGATTGATCTAGCATGCGAAGTGAATATAATGACAGAGAAAAAGGAGGGAGGTGATTGGAGAAGGGATGGAGAGAAGAAGGTTTATGGGACATATGGGGAGGGGGGATCCTGGAAAGGGGAAATCATTTGGAATGTAAAAAAAGAATATAGAAAATAAAAATATTAAAAAAAAAAGAAAAAAACAAAAAGCAAAAAACAAAAAACAACAACAAAAAGAGCTATATTCTCACCCATATACATAAAAGTTTATTGGAGCACAGTCACACTCATTAATTTGTGCATTATTCTTTGTGCTAAATTTGACTGGGGTACACAGTTGTCACAAAGATTTTATCATTTACAAAGGTCCTCTGGGCGGTGGTGACATATGCCTTTAATCCCAGGACTTGGGAGGCAGAGGCAGGCGGATTTCTGAGTTCGAGGCCTGTCTGATCTACAGAGTGAGTTCCAGAACAGCAAGGGCTATACAGAGAAACCCTGTCTCAAAACCAAACCAAACCAAACCAAACCAAAACAAAACAAAACAAAACAAAACAAAAAAACCAAAAAAACCAAACCAAACACACAAAAAACAAAACAAAAACAAAAGTCAAAAAGTAAGTCATGTGCTGCTCCAATTCAGAAAAATGTTACCAACTGTAATCCAGAGTATACTTACTGCTCATTATTTTACAAGCTTCTTTTTATATTAAAGTGGAATACTTCACTAATAACATAGATATAAATAACATTATATGGACTAAATAGGTTACATTTAGGAATATGTTTGTATATATACTTGCAAATATACATGCAATAACACCTAGTAACAAAAAAGAGGCCAAAAACTTGAAGAAAACTAGGGAGGGCTTTGAATAAAGGAAAGGAAAAGATTATAATTATATTATAATTTCATAGACAAAATAAAATGAAAGAAAATCTAAAACACCATTAGCAACAACAAAACAGGAAAGTAAAGGGTACAAAGTATGAATATGAATATTTACCCTTAAATTCACCTGTATGATCTATACACATTCATATAGTAATAAAATTCCAATTCAATCAGTATACCATCTTAGAATAATCCATTTTTATTATTTACACTATCAGCTATGCATTAATTCTGCTTCTGAAATTAGGATCAGTAGAATAACACAGTTCATATTTTGTCTGTCTCACTTTCTTTAACATTATGTCTGTTTGTTTTATGTTGCTCCTTGTGGCAGTGGTTGTATTTATAAGTAGATGTGTTCTCCTCTGATTGGATAATGAGCACTATTTAGTTCGTGGACTTTGTACATATATTTGAGAAACATATATATACATATGATACAGATAGATGCAGATATACATATAATACACATACATAGATATATAAACACAATGCAGTTCTGTTGAACGTATTTCTATAATGGAGCTCTTAGGATACTTATAAATTTGTATTAATTTATGTATTTATTTTCTTTATATTCTAATATCAACCCTGTTTCCCTCTTTGTACCCCTTACACAGAGTCTCATGCCATTCTCCTCTCCCCTTCTCCTCTGAAAAGGTGAAGTTCCTGCCCCCCCCCCACATCAAGCCACTACATAAATAGGCAAGATGCTCATTCTTCTTTGAAAAAATAGAACTTCCTCATGTCTCACATTTTCATCAGCAATAATGATTTAATTAGACCTTTTAAAAATATAAAACAAAACTTCTTTCATTTTCAGAGATGTATAGGAAAGTAATCATTTCCAGGGTGAATTCCAGAATAGCACTTAAAATGGTCATGGCAGACAAAAAGTAAAAGGGTATAGATTATCTTAAATGATACAATATAATGAATGGAAATATGTGATTTCATTACACCTTTTTAGCATGTTTTGAAATTCTTCCAAATAAAAACTATTGGCTGGAAATGTAGATCAGTTGTCAGGAGTCAACTTAAGTTTAAGTTTAAGGGTTAACAATACTGCAGAGCAATAGTGATAAAAACTGCATGGTATTGGTACAGTGACAGGCAAGTGGACCAATGGAATAGGATTGAAGATCCAGAAATTAATCCATACACCTACGGCCAGTTGATCTTCGACAAAGGAGCAGAAAACATCCAGTGGAAAAAAGATAGCCTTTTCAACAAATGGTGCTGGTTCAATTGGAGGTGAGCATGCAGAAGAATGTGAATTGATCCCTTCTTACCTCCTTGTACTAAGCTCAAGTCCAAGTGGATCAAGGACCTCCATGTAAAACCAGACACACTGAAACTAATAGAAAAGAAACTGGGGAAGACCCTTGAGGACATGGGCACAGGGAGAAATTTCCTGAACAGAACACCAATAGCTTATGCTCTAAGATCAAGAATTGGCAAATAGGACCTCATAAAGTTACAAAGTTTCTGTAGGGTAATGGACACCGTCAAAAGAACAAAACAGCAACCAACAAATTGGGAAAAGATCTTCACCAACCCTACATCCGACAGAGGGCTAATATCCAATGTATCCAAAGAACTCAAGAAGTTAGACCCCAGAAAACCAAATAACCCTATTAAAAATGGGGCAAAGAGCTAAACAAAGAATTTTCATCTGAAGAACATTGGATGGTTGAGAAGCACCTTAAGAAATGTTCAACATCATTAGTCATTAGGGAAATGCAAATCAAAACAACCCTGAGATTTCACCTCACACCAGTCAGAATGGCTAAGATTAAAAACACAGGAGACAGCAGGTGTTGGCGAGGGTGTGGAGAAAGAGGAACACTCCTCTACTGCTGGTGGGATTGCAAGCTTTTACAACCACTGTGGAAATCAGTCTGGCAGTTCCTCAGAAAACTGAGCATGACATTTCTGGAAGACCCTGCTATACCACTCCTGGCCATATACCCAGAGGATTCCCCGGCATGCAATAAAGACACATGCTCCACTATGTTCTTAGCAGCCTTATTTATAATAGCCAGAAGCTGGAAAGAACCCAGATGTCCCTCAGTGAAGGCATGGATACAGAAAATGTGGTATAGTTACACAATGGAATACTACTTAGCAATTAAAAACAATGAATTCCTGAAATCTTGGGGCAAATGTTTGGAACTGGAAAATATCATCCTAAGTGAAGTAACCCAATCACAAAAGAAAGCACATGGAATGCAATCACTGATAAGTTGATATTATTTAGCCCAGAAGCTCTGAATACTCAAGACACAATTAGCATATCAAATGATTCCCAGGAAGAAGGAATGAGCAGCCCTGGTCTTGGAAATGCTTGATACAGCATTGTAGGGGAGTGCCAGGACAGAGAAATGGGAGGGGGTGATTGGGGAATGGGTGGAGAGAAGAGGGCTTATGGGACATATGGGGAGTGGGGGAGCAGGTAAATGGGAAAGAATTTGGAATGTAAACGAAGAATATAGAAAATAAAAACAAAACAAAAAAACAAAACAAATAAAGCTATGTCATTCGGAGGAAAATAGAAAAAAAAAAGGTTAAGGCTTAAACTAACAAGTAACTTTTCTGGAGATGGCCTATTATTTGGATGGCTGTGGTGGGTAAAGTTTGAATTGCAGGGCTGTCAGAGGTATCATTTCAGGATTTCCTTGTTGTTGATATGTCTTTCCTGTCATTATTAAGTAGTCTATAATTTTTCCTGGGCATTAGCCCTCCCCATTAGGCAGACTTTTCTGTAGATCAATAAGATCAATACTCTCATGTAGCCATGCTATGTAGACAAACTGATGATTTCATATTTCCTGATAATGATTTTATATAATTTCTAAATTTATACAAGTAATTTCCAGCTCTCTGAAATGCTGCAAATGTATGCCTTCTCTGTATGCCTTCATGTATCATGGTCTAATTGCACTAGGATAAGAAAGCAGGCTTGGAACAGACTTATGATCAGGGAAAATGTCCTTATAGGTTAGCTATGAGACCACTATCTGATAACTAAAGGTCACAAACTGGGAATGGACACTTTATTGTAGCTGCAAGGATGAAAAATAAAATATTCACTGGTTTATCTATACAAAGCTTCAAAACTAATGAGACACAAGGCAGAAGATTTGCCTCTTGACAAAACTGCTAACTTAAGACATGGGAACTATTGTTTTAAACTTTTAATGAACGTATAGATCTAATAACAGACAGTGAATGTTTAGTCAGATACTAGTCTTAAAGAAAACACATGCAAATATTTGTGCTGTGACTCCTTAGCAATTTATGATTTAAATTAGTGTCTTAAACATGGTATAAACTTTTAGAATGTAAAGATGCTTGAAAAACCATGTGATAATTTATCCTGAGAAAGTATAAGAACTGAGAATGATGACAATGAACACAGGACTGTTTTCTTACTTGCAGCAATAAAAAGATAGAAGTTTTTTCTTGAAGCAATTAAGGTTGGAGCTTCCTTTTCATTCAGAATGAGTGATTTTTTTCTGGATTGGCACTTGCTTGTTGGAACTCAGTGAGCTTTTGCTCCATCCACTAAATATGTATAAGCAGGTATAGGTGTATGTAGATAAGTATTTATAAACACATGTAGAGTTCATGAGACAGGTGGTAAGGCCTGACCAGTGTGTGTTTGTGTGTTTGTGTGTGTTTGTGTGTGTGTGTGTGTGTGCATATTACCTTTGCAAAAGATTTTTAATTCTTCCTCTTTCTTTTCTCTCTGGTTCACAGAAAGTTAATGAGTTCCAAGGTTCTTGCCTACCAAGCAAGAAGTCGGAGTGAGAGAGAAAAGAAACCAGTGGTTATTAGCACAAAATAGTAAGAGTGACAGAGAAAGAAACTAGCATTTATTAAAGGACAAAGTAGTAAAAGAGAGTTACAGAGGAAGAAGCCAGCACTTATTAAAGCATGAAACAGTAAGAGAAAAGAACTAGTGCTTATTAACACACAAATAATAAGATTATTAGGCTGCGATCATCAGTCTTCAGCCTTCATCTGATGCTGTGTCCCACCCAATTCCATTCAACCCTAAAAGGCTAGGGCTGGCCCACAGCAATCAACTAACCTGCATGTGGGAGACCTTAGGTTCAATTCATAGTATGGCAAGAAAGAAGTCAATGGATAATTATGCTATAAAATTTAATGTCAGTAGATAATCACTTAACTGGACTATGGGCTAAAATATAATATTAAAATGAATACTGGCCATCAAAAATAGGAAAATAAAGAACACAATGAAAAATCTTACTCATAGGAATAATTTCTTGGGGAGACATGAAGAAAAGTTTATTTTTATCAATAGTGTGAACACTATCAGAGTAAAGAAATAATCCCATCCAAATCTATTACAGAAAACCACTGAGAATGTGGAATTACTTATAAACCCATGGAAGATTCAAAGTTTATAGAATATAAAAATTATATGGGCGGCGGCGGCGGCGGCGGTAGCAGTGGCTGCTCCAGCTGAAGGGCCATCAGCAGTGGAACCAAGGCGACACAGGGTCCAGTTAGGCCCTGCGCCCACGACCACTGACTTTCGCTGACCAGCCAGGCGGCAAGCAACTGCGGTTCTGCGGAGCCTTTCGCTGCACGGAAGCCACTTCAGAACTCGGCTGCCCGCCAGTCAGGAGAGACTCACCGCCATCTTGATCCCGGGCTCCAGAGATCAGTCAGACTGAGGTACACAAACATAATCCTAGGCCCAACACCGCAGGGGTCTGAGCCAGACGGGCGTTGGCCTGCACCCAGGCCGTGGGCTGTTCGAGTGGCCATCGGGGCGCCAACCCAGCCAGGAGTTTTTTTTTGCCCCGGCCGGTGCACGCGCCGCCATTTTGCCTACAGGAGCCAGAGTGCTCGGGAGGGCAGAGACTGCTAACAAGCGTAGCCTGAGGCTAACAAAACGGGGGTCTAGGCCCCAAAAGGCACAGGACTGACCCCAAGAACTGGGCGGCTTGGTGGGCCATCTGTGTGTCAACCAGCCCAGGAGGTTATTAGCACAACAGACTCTCCCGGTGCTTTCGCGGAGCGCGGACTCGCACGCCCGCCATCCAGGTCACCTGGCGGACCCAAATAACAGACATAGCCCTAGGGGAACTTTGCTCGGACCTTGGCCTCCCAGGCGTTTGCCTGGACTCAGGGCCCAGGCAACAAGGCTAACCTAGTGTGCGCCAGCCCGGTTGGGGAAATCGGCTGCCCAGCGGAGTGAGCGGAGCACAGGGGAGGTCACAGCAACATTCACCTTCGGAGCTCCCTGGGGGTGCACACGGGTTCCACCTGGTCCACAGACACAATCTGGGGCAAGGCCTCAGGCAGAAGCCCCCAGCTCAACTCTCTCCGCTTCAGATCAGCCTGGGTGGCCGCCACATCTCCAGGTCCCTCAAGAGGCTAGTGGGGGCTTCCGGGCGGCCAGCTGGGAGAAATCAGTGTGCTCCAATAAATCCTGCGGGCCCCAGCGGGAGCCTTCAGGTGCCTGCTTCGGGATCTGAACAGCCTGGACAACAGCACCCTGTCTATAGGCAGTGCAGAGTGTAAGCTGTGCACCAGAGGCCAACGGGGAAGGGGCAGCTTGCACTGGTGAGTCCAGCACTGACAAGACCAAGTAACACCAGTGAGAGCTAGATGGCAAAAGGCAAACGCAGAAACGTCACTAACAGAAATCAAGGCAATATGGCAACATCTGAACCAAATTCTCCTCTACCAGCAAGTCCTGGATACCCCATCACACCAGTAAAACAAGATTTGGATTTAAAATCACTGGTCATGATGCTGGTACAGGAACACATGAAGGACATTGAGGAGAAAATGGATCAAAAGTTAGAAGCCCTTGCAAGGGAAACACAAAAATCATTGAAAGAAATCCAGGAGAATACAAAAGCCAACAAGGAGGAAATGCAAAAAACACTTAAAGAAATACAGGAGAACTTTGCTCAACAGGCTGAGGTCATGAAAGACGAAACACAAAAATCTCTTAAAGAAATACAGGAGAACTTTGGTCAACAGGCTGAGCTCATGAAAGAGGAAACACAAAAATCTCTTAAAGAATTACAGGAAAACACAAACATGCAAGGGAAGGAGCTAAGCAAAACCATCCAGGATCTAAAATCAGAAGTAGAAACAACTAAGAAAACTCAAAGGGAGACAACTTTGGAGATAGAAAGCCTTGGGAAGAAATCAGGGGACAGAGATGCAAATATCAACAACAGAATACAAGAGATAGAAGAAAGAATCTCAGATGCTGAAGATTCCATAGAAACCATGGACTCAACAGTTAAAGAAAATGCAAAGTGCAAAAAGCTTGTAACCCAAAATATCCAGGAAATCCAGGACACAATGAGAAGACCAAACCTAAGGATTATAGGCATAGATGAGAGTGAAGATTTACAACTTAAAGGGCCAGCAAATATCTTCAATAAAATTATGGAAGAAAACTTCCCTAACCTAAAGAGAGAGATGCCCATGAATATACAAGAAGCCTACAGAACTCCAAACAGACTGGACCAGAACAGAAATACTTCCCGTCACATAATAATCAAAACACCAAATGTTCTAAACAAAGAAAGAATACTAAAGGCAATAAGAGAAAAAGGCCAAGTAACATATAAAGGAAGACCTATCAGAATCACAGCAGACTTTTCACCTGAGACTATGAAGGCTAGAAGGTCCTGGGCAGATCTCATGCAGACTCTAAGAGAACACAAATGCCAACCAAAACTACTATATCCAGCAAAACTCTCAATCACCATAGATGGAGAAACTAAGATATTTCACGACAAAACCAAGTTCACCCAATATCTATCCACAAACCCAGCCCTAAAAAGGATAATAGGAGGACAACACCAATACAAGGAGGGAAACTCCACCCTGAAAAAAGCAAGATAGTAACCTTTCATCAAACCCAAATAAGTTAAGCAATCAAATTTAAAAAATAACGTCAAAAATGATAGGAAGTAACAATCACTATTCCTTAATATCTCTTAACATCAATGGACTCAATGCCCCAATAAAAAGACACAGACTAACTGACTGGATACGTAAACAGGACCCTACATTTTGCTGCTTACAGGAAACATACCTCAGGGTCAAAGACAAACACTACCTTAGAGTAAAAGGCTGGAAGACAATTTTACAAGCAAATGGTCTCAGGAAACAAGCTGGAGTAGCCATTTTAATATCAGATAAAATTGACTTTCAACCCAAAGTCATCAAAAGAGACTCTGAGGGACACTTCTTGCTGGTCAAAGGAAAAATACAACAAGAAGAACTCTCAATCCTGAACATCTATGCTCCAAATGCAAGGGCACCCTCTTTCATAAAAGAAACTTTATTAAAACTCAAAGCACACATTGCACCTAACACAATAATTGTGGGTGACTTCAACACTGCACTTTCCTCAATGGACCGATCAGGAAAACAGAAACTAAACAAGGACACAATGAAACTAATTGAAGCTTTGGACCAATTAGATTTAACTGATATATATAGAACATTCTATCCTAAAACAAAAGAATATACCTTTTTTTCAGCACCTCATGGTACCTTCTCCAAAATCGACCATATAATTGATCACAAGACAGACCTCAACAAATATAAAAAGATAGAACTAATCCCATGCCTCCTATCTGATCACTATGGAATAAAAGTGGTCTTCAATAGCAACAGAAACAACAGAAAACCCACAAACACGTGGAGATTGAACAATACTCTACTCAATGACACCTTGGTCAAGGAAGAAATAAAGAAATTAAAGACTTTTTAGAACACAATGAAAATGAAAACACAACATACCCAAATCTATGGGACACAATGAAAGCAGTGCTAAGAGGAAAACTCATAGCCCTGAGTGCCTCCAAAAAGAAAATGGAGAGAGCATACATTACCAACTTAATGACACACCTGAAAGCCCTAGAACAAAAAGAAGCTATTTCACCCAGGAGGAGTAGAAGGCAGGAAATCATCAAACTCAGGGCCGAAATCAATCAAGTAGAAACAAAGAGAACCATACAAAAAATCAACAAAACTAGGAGCTGGTTCTTTGAGAAAATCAACAAGATAGATAAACCCTTAGCCAGACTGACCAAAGGGCACAGAGAAAGTATCCAAATTAACAAACTTAGAAATGAAAAGGGAGACATAACAACGGAAACTGAGGAAATCCAAAAAATCATCAGATCCTACTACAAGAGCCTGTACTCAACACAACTGGAGAATCTGGAGGAAATGGACAATTTCCTTGACAGATACCAAATACCAAAATTAAATCAGGACCAACTAGACCATCTAAACAGTCCCATAAAGCCTAAAGAAATAGAAGGAGTCATAGAAAGTCTTCCAACCAAAAAAAGCACAGGACCAGATGGTTTCAGTGCAGAATTCTACCAGACCTTCAAAGAAGAGTTAACACCAATACTCTTCAAACTATTCCACAAAATAGAAACAGAAGGAACACTACCCAATTCCTTCTACGAAGCCACAATTACGCTGATACCAAAGCCACACAAAGATACAACAAAGAAAGAGAACTTCAGACCAATTTCCCTTATGAACATCGATGCAAAAATACTCAACAAAATTCTTGCCAACCGAATCCAAGAACACATCAAAACGATCATCCACCATGATCAAGTAGGCTTTATCCCGGGAATGCAGGGTTGGTTCAATATACGGAAATCCATCAATACAATCCACTACATAAACAAACTCAAAGAACAAAACCACATGGTCATTTCATTGGATGCTGAAAAAGCATTTGACAAAATTCAGCATCCTTTCATGCTTAAAGTCTTGGAGAGAACAGGAATTCAAGGCCCATACCTAAACATAGTAAAAGCAATATACAGCAAACCGGTAGCCAGCATCAAACTAAATGGAGAGAAACTTGAAGCAATCCCACTGAAATCAGGGACCAGACAAGGCTGCCCCCTTTCTCCTTATCTTTTCAATATTGTACTTGAGGTACTAGCTCGGGCAATTCGACAACATAAGGAGGTCAAAGGGATACAAATTGGAAAGGAGGAAGTCAAACTATCATTATTTGCAGACGACATGATCGTCTACCTAAGTGACCCAAAGAACTCCACTAGAGAGCTCCTACAGCTGATAAACAACTTCAGCAAAGTGGCAGGTTACAAAATCAACTCAAGCAAATCAGTGGCCTTCCTATACTCAAAGGATAAGCAGGCTGAGAAAGAAATTAGGGAAATGACCCCCTTCACAATAGCCACAAACAGTATAAAGTATCTTGGGGTGACTCTTACCAAACATGCGAAAGATCTGTATGGCAAGAACTTCAAGACTCTGAAGAAGGAAATGGAAGAAGACCTCAAAAAATGGGAAAACCTCCCATGCTCATGGATCGGTAGAATCAATATAGTTAAAATGGCCATTTTGCCTAAAGCACTATACAGATTCAATGCAATACCCATCAAAATCCCAACTCAATTCTTCACAGAGTTAGAAAGAGCAATTATCAAATTCATCTGGAACAACAAAAAACCCAGGATAGCTAAAACTATTCTCAGCAACAAAAGAAAATCTGGGGGAATCAGTATCCCTGACCTCAAGCAATACTACAGAGCAATAGTGTTAAAAACTGCATGGTATTGGTACAGTGACAGGCAGGAGGATCAATGGAACAGGATTGAAGATCCAGAAATGAACCCACACACCTATGGCCACTTGATCCTCGACAAAGAGGCTGAAAACATCCAATGGAAAAAAGATAGCCTTTTCAACAAATGGTGCTGGTTCAACTGGAGGTCAGCATGCAGAAGAATGCGAATTGATCCATCCTTGTCTCCTTGTACTAAGCTCAAATCCAAATGGATCAAGGACCTCCACATAAAGCCAGACACTCTGAAGCTAATAGAAAAGAAACTGGGGAAGACCCTTGAGGACATCGGTACAGGGAGAAAGTTTCTGAACAGAACACCAATAGCGTATGCTCTAAGAGCAAGAATTGACAAATGGGACCTCATAAGGTTACAGAGTTTCTGTAAGGCAAAGGACACCATCAAGAGGACAGATCGGCAACCAACAAATTGGGAAAAGATCTTCACCAATCCTACATCAGATAGAGGGCTAATATCCAATATATATAAAGAACTCAAGAAGTTAGACTCCAGAAAACCGAACAACCCTATTAAAAAATGGGGTACAGAGTTAAACAAAGAATTCTCACCTGAAGAACTTCGGATGGCGGAGAAGCATCTTAAAAAATGCTCCACTTCATTAGTCATTAGGGAAATGCAAATCAAAACAACCCTAAGATTTCATCTTACACCAGTCAGAATGGCTAAGTTTAAAAATTCAGGAGACAGCAGGTGTTGGAGAGGGTGCGGAGAAAGAGGAACACTCCTCCACTGCTGGTGGGGTTGCAAATTGGTACAACCACTCTGGAAATCAGTCTGGCGGTTCCTCCGAAAACTGGGCACCTCACTTCCAGAAGATCCTGCTATACCACTCCTGGGCATATACCCAGAGGATTCCCCACCATGTAATAAGGATACATGCTCTACTATGTTCATAGCAGCCCTATTTATAATTGCCAGATGCTGGAAAGAACCCAGGTATCCCTCAACAGAAGAGTGGATACAAAAAATGTGGTATATCTACACAATGGAGTACTATTCAGCCATTAGAAACAATGAATTCATGAAATTCTTAGGCAAATGGATGGAGCTAGAGAACATCATACTAAGTGAGGTAACCCAGACTCAAAAGGTGAATCATGGCATGCACTCACTAATAAGTGGTTATTAACCTAGAAAACTGGAATACCCAAAACATAATCCACACATCAAATGAGATACAAGAAGAAAGCAGGAGTGGTCCCTGGTTCTGGAAAGACTCAGTGAAACAGTATTTGGCAAAACCAGAACGGGGAACTGGGAAGGGGTGGGAGGGAGGACAGGGGAAGAGAAGGGGGCTTACGGGACTTTCGGGGAGTGGGGGGGGGCTAGAAAAGGGGAAATCATTTGAAATGTAAATAAATTATATCAAATAAAAAAAAAGACAAAAAAAAAAAAAAAAAAAAAGAAAACTCCAAAAAAAAAAAAAAAATTATATGAACGGAGCTAGAGAGATGGCTCAGTGGTTAAGAGCACTGACTGCTCTTCCACAGGTCCTAAATTCAATTCCCAGCAACAACATGGTGGCTCACAAACAACTGTAATGGGATCTGACACCCTCTTCTGGTGTGTCTGAAGACAGCTACAGTGTACTCATATACATAGAATAAATAAATCCTTTAAAATAAATATGAAAGATTAAATATATATGTATATATACATTTCTATAAGAGGTATCAGATTATAGTAAAATACCATAGAATATGAAGTACTTTAATATTAATTTAACTCAATATGTGAAAGAGCTGTATATTGGAAACGAAAAAATAATTTAGAAAGCTAAATAAATGGAAAAATATTGCCATAAAATTTATGATGGTATTCTGCCGATTTACTTACAAATTTATCACAATCTCAACAAAAATGTTTTGAGCAAATTGGCAAGAGTATCTAAAAAGTCTTTTGAAAAAGCAAGATCTCAAATTGTCAAATAGATATTTAAAAAGAATAAAGTTGAAGAGCTAAAGCTCAATTTCTTTCAAGACTTATTAAAATGATACAGCTTGGCAGACTCTTGGAAAATATTACATATAAAATGGTAGATATAAAAACTCTTTCTAAATTAATTGAAGGTGAAATTAGAAACATTTGTGATACAATCAAAGATTTACATTGAAAACATTTCTGATAAAATAGAGGAAATATATAGAAAGACATATTAAAATTGAAGATTAAATCTTCCATGCTCATGGATTGACAGGATTAATATAATTACAATGGCCATCTTGCCAAAAGCAAAATACAGATTCAACACAATCCCCATCAAAATCCCAACTCAGTTCTTCATAGAGGTAGAAAGAGCAATTCTCAAATTCATGTGGAATAACAAAAACCGAGGATAGCTAAAACTATTTTCAACAGTAAAAGACCTTCTGGGGGAATCAGTATCCTGGACCTCAAGCAGTACTACAGAGCAATAGTGTTAAAAAAAAAAAACTGCATGATTTTTGAACAGTGACAGGCAGGTGGATCAACGGAATAGGACTGAAGACCCAGAAACGAACCCACACACCTATGGTCACTTGATCTTCGACAAAGGAGCAGAAAACATCCAGTGGAAAAAAGATAGCCTTTTCAACAAATGGTGCTCGTTCAATTGGAGGTCAGCATGCAGAAGAATGTGAATTGATCCATTTTTATCTCCTTGTACTAAGCTCAACTCCAAGTGGATCAAGGACCACCACACTGAAACTAATACAAAGTCAGACACACTGAAACTAATACAAAAGAAACTGGGGAAGACCCTTGAGGATATGGGTACGGGGAAAAGTTCCTGAACAAAACACCAATAGCTTATGCTCTAAGATCAAGAATTGACAAGCCGGGCCTCATAAAATTACAAAGATTCTGCAAGGCAAAGGACACTGACAAAAGGACAAAATGGCAACCAACAAATTGGGAAAAGATCACCAACCCTACATCTGACAGAGGGCTAATATCTAATATATACAAAGAACTCAAGAAGCTAGACCCCAGAAAACCAAATAACCCTATTAAAAATGGGGTACAGAGCTAAACAAAGAATTTTCACCCGAAGAACATTGGATGGCTGAGAAGCACCTTAAAAAATGTTCAACATCATTAGTCATTAGGGAAATGCAAATCAAAACAACCTTGAGATTTCACCTCTCACCAGTCAGAATGGTTAAGATTAAAAACACAGGAGACAGCAGGTGTTGGTGAGGTTTTGGAGAAAGAGGAACACTCCTCCACTGCTGGTGGGGTTGCAAGCTTGTACAACCACTCTGGAAATCAGTCTGGCAGTTCCTCAGAAAACTGGGCATGACACTTTTGGAGGACCATACTATACAACTCCTGGGCATATATCCAGAGGATTCACCAGCATGTAATAAGGATACATGCTCCATTATGTTCATAGCAGCCCTATTTATAATAGCTAGAAGCTGGAAAGGACCCAGATGTCCCTCAACAGAGGAATGAATACCCAAAATGTGGTATATATACACAACGGAGCACTATTCAGTCATTAGAAACAACGAATTCATGAAATTCTTAGACAAATGAATGGAGCTGGAGAACATCATCCTATGTGAGGTAACCCAGTCTCAAAAGAACCTTCATGGTATGCACTCACTGATAAGGGGATATTTAGCCTAGAAGCATGGAATACCCAAGACATAATCCACATATCAAATGATGTCCAAGAAGGAGTAAGGAGTGGCCCCTGGTTCTGGAAAAGCTCAGTATAACAGTTTAGGAGAATACCAGAACAGGGAAGTAGGAAGGGGTGGATCGGGGAACAGGGGGAGGGAAGAGGGCTTATCCGACTTTGGGGGAGAGGGGTATCCAGGAAAAGGGAAATCATTTGAAATGTAAATAAAGAATATATCAAATAAAATGAAATAAAATAAAATAAAATAATTGAAGAGTATCATGAAAAACAATGCAGGTAAAATAGTTGACATAAAAACACATTACTAAATTAATTAAAAGGGGAATTTCAAACATTTTCTGATGAAATTGAAGATTTACTTGAGAAATATTTTATTACTCTATGTCTTTTTATTGGGGAGTTGAGTCCATTGTTGTTAAGAGATATTAAGGAATAGTGATTGTTGCTTCCTGTTATTTTTGATGTTATTTTTATGTTTGTGTGGGTATCTTCTTTTGGGTTTGTTGGAAGAAGATTACTTTCTTGCTTTTTCTAGGGTGTAGTTTCCCTCCTTGTGTTGGCATTTTCCATCAATTATCCTTTGTAGGGCTGGATTTGTGAAAAGATATTGTGTAAATTTGTTTTTATCATGGAATACCCTGGTTTCTCCATCTATTATGATTGAGAGTTTTGCTGGGTATAGTAGCCTCAGCTGGCATTTGTGTTCTCTTAGGGTCTGTATAAGGTCTGCCCAGGATCTTCTAGCTTTCATGATCTCTGGTGAGAAGTCTGGTGTAATTCTGATAGGTCTGCCTTTATATGTTACTTGGCCTTTTCTTCTTACTGCTTTTAATATTCTTTCTTTGTTTAGTGAATTTGGTGTTTTGATTATTATGTGCCGGGAGGAGTTTCTGTTCTGGTCCAGTTTGGAGTTCTGAAGACTTCCTGTATGTTCATGAGCATCTCTTTCCCTAGGTTAGGGAAGTTTTCTTCTATAATTTTGTTGAAGATATTTACTGTCCCTTTAAGTTGGAAATCTTCGCTCTCTTCTTTACCTATAATCCTTAGGTTTGGTCTTCTCATTGTGTCCTGGAGTTCCTGGATGTTTTGGGTTACAAGCTTTATGCATTTTGCATGTTCTTTGACTGTTGAGTCCATGTTTTCTATGGTATCTTCAGCACCTGAGGTTCTTTCTTCTATCTCTTGTAGTCTGTTGTTGATGCTTGTGTCTATGTCTCCTAAATTCTTTCCAAGGTTTTCTATCTCTAGAGATGTCTCACTTTGTGATTTATTGTTTCTACTTCCACTGTTAGATCCTTGATTGTTTTGTTCAGTTCCTTCACTTGATTTTTGTGCTTTCCTCTAATTCTTTAAGGGATTTTTGTGTTTCTTCTTTAAGGGCCTTTACCTGTTGACTGATATTCTCCTGTATTTCTTTAAGGGAGTTATTTAAGTCTTTCTTGAAGCCCTCTACTAGCATCATGAAATACGATTTTAAATCAAACTCTTGCTTTTCTGATGTGTTGGGGGTATCTGGGACTTTCTGTGGTGGGAGAACTGGGTTCTGATGTTGCCATGTGGCCTTTGTTTCTGTTGGTAGGGTTCTTGTCCTTGCCTTTAGCCTTCTGTTTATCTCTGCTGCTAGTTGGTATTGTTGTCTCTGGCTGGAGTTTGTTCCTTCTGTGAGCCTGTAAGCCTCTGTCCTTACTCCTCTGAGCTCAGAAGTGAAAGCACTTCTGGGAGATCACTCTCTCCTGGTGGGCTGTGTAGTTTCCAGGCTCCTTGGTGCAATGGGGGTGGGAAGACTTCTGTCCCAGCTGCTCTACTGATTTTTTGCCCTGTGTGCTCCTAGCTGTTCCTCTTCAGAGAGCAGTTGGGGATCTCACCTCTGTGCTCAGAAGTGAAAGTGCTGCTGGAGAGCACTCTCTCATGGCAGGCTGTGCATAGAAGGCTGTGGAAACTCCTGGCTCCCTGGTGCAAATGGCAACAGGAAGACTTCCATCCCAGCTGCTCCACTGATCTTATCAACAAATTAATTTTCATTAAAATGAAAAAAACAATTCAGTGTTTTAATAGGACTGGGTTAAAAGAACAAATTGTAAAAATTGTTAAGGGGAAAGGAATATTTTATATTACTTTCTCTAGTCCGTATTTATTTTCTATTAATATTTTGATTATAAATAAAATATTCTGTTTGCTGTTTAATGTTCTTATTTGTTTTGTAAGTTCCTAAAAGGATATAGGTGATTTCAGTATCCCAGTTACAATGAACAGGTCATCTGGACCAAATCCACAGAAGCATTAAGTGAACTTAATAGACATCTGTAGGATATTCCAGCCAAAAACCAAAGGATATACATTTTGTTCAGCAATACATGGAAGCTTTTCAAAAGTAGACTACATCCTGGTATAAATTTTACTTTTTAATTTTATTCCATTAAAACACTTTTATAAATATTTTTATTAGAAAAATTAGACCTCAATGAAATACAAACAAAGAAAACAATGCAAACAATATAAAAGCTGGTTCTTTGACAAAGTAAGATTGACAGACCTTTTGGCTCACCTAAACAAAAGAAAGAGAGCATCCAAATTAACAGAATCAGAAGTTAATACTACATCACAACAGATACCAAAAGAATGCTAAAAGCAAATATGCTAAACATCTGTACTGTGTTGTTGGAAAATCTGAAAGAAATGTACAAGTTTTCTGTTATAATCAAACCTTCAAAATTAAATAGAAAAAATCACCTATTGAAACAGACCAATAAGAGATGAGGAAATTGAAATGATAATAAAAAGTCTTCCAGCTCAAAGAATGTCCACAGCCAGAGAGATTCACAGAATTCTACAAGATTTTCAAACAAGATCTATAGTCAATCTTTCTTACACTTTTTAGAACTGTCGAGAATCTTCTCGCACCGATAGCTCATGGGGAAGGCTCTAGTTAATTGTTCTCATATTTTAGCGGCCACCAACTTAGGGCCATGAGTAAGCATAAGTCCGAATAGCTCAGGATGGCTCCCCACATATTTCAACTATCCAAAATAGATAAAGCCACAACAATAATAAAAAAGAAAATTACAGGCCAATATCCCTCTTGAGCATATATTGAAAATGTTAAAAAAAAAGTAACAAACAGAATACACACATATATTAAAAAGATCATCTACCATGACACAGTTGGCTTTATTTCTGAAATACAGAAATGAGTTAACAGATGCAAATCAATAATTGTGATTAAACCATAGACTAAAGACAAAAATCACATGATCATCTCAATGGATGTAGAAAAGGCCTGGCTTCAATATTCATGTAGTTAAACACAGATTTAATTTGTATTTACTGATTTGCAGCTGCCGAAGTGTTTTTTTTTTTCATGGAATGAGTGTGGAATGTAGTTTCTCCATTTTTCATAGGTGCATCTGACTGCTGTAATTTCTTTAGAGTTATAGCCTTCATGTGTTTGTGTACTTCAATGAATTTTTGTCTGAGATACAACATATTCTATTTTTATAAAACATTTTGTAAATATATGAGGATACATTCATTACAGGGGTAAAAGACTCATATGAAAATTCATTCTTCCTAAGTTCCTGTGTTTTATTTGGGCTCAATTATTGAACATTGTCACATTTCCAATTTATGATAGAGAATTTTATTATAAAGTTTTGTAAAGTACTATAAAGTTTTGTCTCTTATTTCATTGCCTTAGCTTTTGGGATGATGGAATTTCCCTATGAATGTTGAAGCACATCATTACATTTTATCCTTTAGCTTTCAAGTGCAATAATAGTTTTTTTTTTTTCATTCTGGGCTCATGGGAATTAGTTGAATATTTCAAGACCTACATGGTCACATCTTTGTTTCGATTAGTTATATGCAATTATTTTGCCTCTACAAATAATAGGACATGCAATTGGTGAGCTGTTAAAATGACTGTAATTAAAGCAACACATGAGAAAAGGATCCAGTTTTGTGGATAGTTGTTTATTCTGAATTTTGCCCTTCAAAACAATTAAATTGTTGTTGTATACTTATATACTCACAGGGAATATTTGCAATATAATTTTAAGCAGGAGAAATTAGTGTTTTATAACAGCCTATTATGAAAACAAGCAAAGAGTCTGATCTCTCATTAGGTTGAGGAAACTGCTGGTCTCAGGAGGTGGATATTCTGTTATTTGCCTTAGTTAAGTAAGAATATATGGGAAAATCCCCTCCATTATTTTAGGCATGTAATGCTACTAGGAGTGGTAGTTAATGGAACATACTTTGGTACAAACATTTCTTAAATACCGAAGATGGCATAAATTTTACTGTGATCTTATTCCAACCTTAGCTTATTCTGTAATCTTTCATTATGTGGGTAGATTTTCTACTGCCAGTTTTTTAATTTAATGAAAATTCACAATGAAATTACATTCTAAATGCCTTTTTTAAAGTTTGGACAATTACTCATTATTTGAGTAGTTCAGTAGCCTTTAGTTTTCATCTGAATTTTCATCTAATTGGTAATGACCTTCAGCCAACTTCCTTCTCTCTCAAATTCCCTAATCACATTTCACAGCAGTACCATCCAACCGATGTCTTGGAAAAGCTACATGCTGAGATGCCAAAGAAATCCATGCAGGCCTGAAACACTTAAAGAGAACTAGAGTGGACAAGAAAAAGAAAAAAAAAAAAACACCCAACCTCTTCAAGAGTACAGAATGTATTGTTTCTGAAGTTATACCTCATTAGATGTTCAAAAGAGTTTTCTAAATTATTTTATGAAAATAATAAGAATTTTTCATTTCCAGAAAACCCAAGGTCAACAGGTTTTGCATGGCTTAATATCATTCCATAATAGTTACCAAGTTTTGGTGAAAATACTGTTTCCTATTTTTTTGTAGCTGCTACTTTCCCAATGATCAATTAATTGAAACATGTGGCATAGTCAAGGTCTATGCCAATCAACCTGTATCTGTAGGAAAGACAATTCAAAGAGATTGCTGTTACTCAGAAATGCATGCAACATTTTGAAAGAATCAGAGGGCTTTCAGGGCATTACTGCCAAGAAGAAAAGTTACCAGAGCAAATGCAAAAAACAGTGTAATGAAGCATTTAAATGATTTATCTGTATGCTACATTCTTGGTGTAATGGAGCTGGGACAGCTTGCTTAACTGCCTGAATGTTTCATATTTCATGGGTTGTTATGGAATTGTGTAGACACTAACTATATAATTCTCAGATCTATTTTTATTCAATCAAATTGTGCATAGTATTGTACATGTCCTGAATTTATATAATGTTTTCGATTGTGGCATTTTACAAGAAGAGAAGATTTTAAATGTGCCATCTGACTTGCAAGTATAAAGAGCATCTTTAAAATAATACTAGTTACTGAAAGAATAGCAGCAGACACCTTGTTTCTGGGAAACAAAAGAAAGATGATGATGAGCTCATTTGGAAACCTTATTCTGCACAGAAAGAGCTCAATTGTTACTGTTATGCTTTTACTGTCATAAGTCCCAAGCCATCTCTGTCTGGTCCCTCTCCAGCCAGGATCCAGGTGTCTATGCCTCTTAAAAGGAAAACAAGAAAGTACTTATCCTACACAGTGTATTTTGTTACAGTGAATTGATTAGTTTAAGACCCGTCCAAAGCAAATGAAAGGAAAAACAAAGTAAAAAGCCACCATCCTGAGGAGGCAAAAGAATAAAATCAAAATGAAGATAACTTCATCTAAAATGAAAATCTGATCTCAAAGGTGTACAGATGGGGAGGAATGTGTTTTTACGGTTTTATCTTGCTGGCTTGGGCTTCATGATTTCAATGCTTGTACTGCTGCTGTACAATTTTTAAAAAGTTCCAATTTAAGGATTTTTTCAATTTTGAAGCAAGGAATATTATAGTTAGCTTTGAAGAGCCAAATTCTTTGCTGTGAATTACTTTTTTTTTTTTTAAGTTTGTCTTCTGAAATCACATGGATTTTCTTTTTCTTTTTCTGTTGACTGTGGTTTCAGGGTAGACCACACAGTGCTGTTGATAAGAATTTAGAAATAATTCTGTTGGCTATTGGACCTCCTTTGCTTCTTAGTAGGGTGTAATTAACAGCTGAAAAATCCACTCAAGTATGAAACAGTTGTCCTATATTATAGCCTATGCACATTTTGATCAGCTGCCAGTTGAGGAGCCTTTGGGGCAAAATTTTACACTTTTCGCTCTTGGTTCATGTCCGTTACTGGTGCCTGGGGAAGAACAGACTTCAAGTTGCTGCTAATTAAAATGATTGCTCTGACTCCTCTCTAAGGACTACTCTTTCAGTTACAAAGTGCATGTGCAAATGAAGCACCCCAGGCATCAGGAAATTCTCTGAAAGCAAGTTAGAACTAGTCAGGGCTTGTCTTTAGACTGAGTTGCCATACAATTGGCACAGCTGGAGACTCTGTCCAAGGAATTCATCACATTTTATCTGATGAACCACTGTCTTGAGGAAGACTATAAGGGTTTTCTGTTTGTTTGTTTGTTTTTGACAAGTAATGATCCACCATAATTAAGGCAAGAGACATTGCCTTAATTTTCTCCTTGGAGATTTGATCATCATTGTCTGAAGCCAGGTTGACTTTCAGAAGACCCTGACTCAGAGTTTTTTTTAAAAAAACTTTTTATTGATTATTTGTGATTTTTTTCATCATGCCTCCTCTCCCCCCCATCCCACTCACCTCTCCTTCCCTTGCCCTCTACCTTTGCAAACCCCTCCCCCCACAACAGAGAAAACAAATATTGTTGTAGTGTGTCACACTGTGTTCCACAGTACACACTTATTTGCTTGCAAATAAATGTTCATAGCAATGACTCTTGTTCTGGTAGGAGGCCCTGTGTCATAGATATCCTGCAGCTTTGGAACAGGAAACCAGCCCCTTCATAAGCAGTTCATAGATGAGGTAGATGTTCAGATGGGCCAATTCAAAGCCCTAGATCTGAGCCTGAGAGGTAGCTGAGTTGGTCAGCCTGTCAGCTCTTTCTTGCATTCCCTCAGGGACACTAAAAGCTTTTTTAACTCATAAAAACAGATAGTACATTTGATCTTAGCCAAAAAACTGAGAAGAGATTTAAAGCTTCCTTTGAAAAATCACAGTTTGATTATACAAGATGTCTGGGAGACACCAAGGTGGGCCAGACTTCCCTCTTCCAATGGTAATGTCTTCTTGATAGATGACTGTTTTCCAGCATATCTATGTTCACTGTTCTACATTTGGTCATGACTAAAAAAATTAAAGTATTTTCTTTGTGTTCTTTTATTGAAGATAGATCATATTCTCACACAATATATCTTGATTATGGTTTCCTCTAGCCATTTCTGCTCCCAATTCCCACCTCCCTTCCTACCACATCTACTGACGTATTGCAAATAGGCCATGTGTAGTTTTGTTGCATTATCTGTTTTTCTTTATAGTCCACAAAGGATCCCCAGTATAATATGCAAAATTAATCAATAGCTGAACAACATTCAGATTGTCACATCAAAAGCATTGAAATACTTATATACACTGATAAGAGTTGTTACAATAAATTTTTAAAAGAACCCATTTTCATCTATCGTGCATCACTTTGTAGTATTGGAATAAAGTTATAATAATATTCCAGAAGTAGCCAGGGGGCTAACCAGCTTTTTTTCTATAGTAAATAATAGAGATAATTAACTCCTAATGAAAGAATGATAGCTTAGTTGCTGATATTTTGAGAGGTTTTTTTTTTTTTTTGGTTTTTTTGTTTTTGTTTTTTGTCTATGATCCAATGGCCCTATAGCCCCTGGCAGGACAGAAAATCACAGCCAGAGTACATGACAGAGTGAACCACTTTGCATTGTGAGCCAGGGAACAGAAAGTAACAATGTTTACTACGGTGTGTTATCATCCTTTTAAGAGGCATGATTACAGTGATTTAAAGACCTCCTCTTAAGCATCACCTCTTAAAGACTCTGGTATACCCCAATATTGCCTTCTTGAATATGAAGCCAAATGGACAACTGTAGAACTTTCATGAAAACAATATATGTAATTTGCATTGTTATGACAAAGTACCTGAAGAAATCAACTTAAAAGAACCAAGACTAATTTTGTCTTATGATTCAGAGGTTTTCAGTTCATAGATACCTGGTACTTTTGTCAGAAGCCTGTGGTGAAGCATAATATCACTGTAGAAAGTACACAGTAGAGCGGAGTTGTTTACTTCATGATGGCCAGGAAGCAGGAAAGTCAAAAAAGGGTTTAGAGGCAAGATAAATTACTAAAAAAGAATACCCCAGTGATATGCTTCCTTCAGCCAGGCCCCACTTCCTGATAATCCATTTGGTATGAATATATTTATGGATTAAGCCATTTGTGAAATTAGTACCATCATGGTCCAATCAGCTCTCAGTAGTGGCATCAGTTGGAGAGTAAGACTTGAACACAAGAGTCTTTTTGGAAGACACTTCATATCAATACACCATAAGAGATGTATCTTGAATCAATTAATTCAATGGGTTCTAAACATACCTCAAGCTAATGTCTCCATGATACTTTACAGTTGAAGATAGAAAAGAAAGTCTGCTAATTGGGAAATTATAATATTTCTGTGTTAAATAGGAATTGACTGTGTTGTTTAAATATTGAGCTTCGTATTATTAAGTAATTCTTAGAAGGATTTTTCTTTAAAATCCTGGGGTCTTCTAAGTACCTTAAAGTAATCAACAGAAGCCTTTAAAGGCTAAAATAAAGCTATCTCTTTCATTCTGTACATTTGTCCTGATTTTCTGGGTATAATAGGGAAATGTGTCTAACCCATACATTCAACTACTCAATTGACTATTCCTACAGATACAAACCAGGCCACAAAACATGAAAAATTCAATCAAGCCATTTATAATATAGTATGGTTGAGTTATTAATTAACTCATTAACATTATGCAATGTATCTAACTTCCAGTATTTAGATGAACATTTTTCCATATTCAGTTGCATATATTACATGTAATTTGCCAAATTCTACTAGTAAAGATTATCTGATCATAAGTATATAATTTTCAGAGTAAAAATATTAAAAAATATTAGATTAAAATAACTAGCTTTTATAATTGTAAAGCAACTCACTAGATGCCCTTCAATAGTTTGTACTCCATATATATAGTTTTGTTCTTTTGACATTTTGACATTTTCAAAACCCTTTAGCCTTCATTCTGTTGGAGATTGGTCTATTGACCTCAGAAGGTTGACTGTGGCAACCAGAGGGAGAGCTGAAACTGATTCCAATTTTTATTGTTTGAGTGTTCTTTTTACAGTGTTGCTTAGAATGCTAAATTTAAAAGATGGACTAAGAAAGAAAAATAAAAAACATTATAAATTCTTCCCTCTTTTTATGCTGAAAACATTTGACACTATAGGTAATACACATATGCATTATATGTGTATGTATAAGTTACATGTTTCTTGCTTTTTATTTATATGAACCAGAGTTGGATTTAGATTTGATTTGGTGGCACTTCAATGCTTTTATTAAGATAGCATTCTCTAGGAGATGAGGGAAACCTGTATCTTTCTATGGCTATTATATTGCTTAAAATATCATGAAAATGAGATGTGATAAAATATATATGTAAAACAAAGACTCTAAACATATTACTATTGAAATAATATCGTGGTATTAACAATAAAAACATAGCTTTAAATTCAATGGAGGAATATAAATTTTGGCCCCCTTTTTTGCTACTTGTAACTAATTATTTATCCTCTTCTAGTTGTCTTTTTACATCTATAAATCTGGGATAAACAATTTGTTCCCCAGGATATAGCAAGGGTAAAACACGATAATGTAAGTTTGTAGGTTGTAGATAAGTAATTTTGTCCCTTCTAAGAACCCCTGGCAATGTTTGAAGACATTTTTTTTGGTCATAACTTGGGGAAGAATTACTGCTACTGGAAAACTGATTGATGCCAGGGATGCTGATCAATGTCCTTTAGTATACACAGCAGCTATACAATAAGTTTGTGTGACCCAGCTTGAAATACATAGCATCACTTGGAGTATGGTAAATGTGAAGCCCACTGTAATATTTTATGGTATTTCCATAAGAATATATAAAAGGGCAATTTTTTTCTGGGAAGAAATGAGAAGAATTTTTGGGAAATTAAGTGCCAAAAAAAAATGCTGGGAAGATCCCAAGTATAACCATTGGGGGCCTTTGCAGGGCAAACTAAAATACTTATTTTAAAACTTCTTTTTGTTTTAAATGCCAATAATAAAGTGTTGAATTTGAGCTATTAAAAAGTCATGAGACCATTAAAAATTCCTTTTGGAAAAATGATGAGAGGACTTTACAAAAATTTAGCCTATATAAGCATATAGATTACTAGATTAAACATATTCAAGAGTATTAAAGCTATTAAGATTATTAGTCTGAAATATGATGCCAATGAATTTCCAGATCTATCTACCACTTCATAAGACATGTGAAACTCCACTAACTCAACAGTATAAAACTGATTTCTTGGCAAAGAGTACTAGCACAAAAGGTAACCCAACTATTAACTCAAAAGGTCTTTTCTGCCTCTGATATTCATGTTTTATCAGCTACTTTTAAAATAGTAGGAGGTAAAATGTCAGATAGCAAACAAGTTTCATGAGATCAGCCCATAAATTCAGTTACTTAGTCATTTTGGCAAAGACCACAAAAATTCACCAGTGCTTATTATTGTGAAAACAAAACAAAGGAGAGCTTTTAAAAGGACAATATAATCATTAACTTTAGTTTCTACCAAGGCAGGAAGCACATTTGACATTGAACATAAATTTTTCTTTTAAAATTAACAAACAAAACACCTGGAAATGGTGTCATAAAATATGATGATGCAAGTCACTCTAATAAATTCTAAGTTGAGTGACTATCCCATTGTTTTTGAAGTTTCCATACAACATTGATGGTATGAGGTTAGAATAATTTTGAAATAGTTAAGTATATAATGTTTCAGCACTTGAAAAACTATAAGGCAATGCAGCAGATGGGATGTGTCTGTATTTAGTACTCTGTGCTTTTTCTCCTCATATGAAAGCATTCAACAAGCAGCATCTCAATATATTAGAGTAAAACAAATTTGTTCACTGAACAAACTAGAATATGATGTCAATTCAGGTAAATGAGGCATCTGATATTAACAAAAACTAGGTTTTGTCTGACAACTAGTATAATACTCTGCTACTTGAATTGTCCATTCTCCCAAGGCATGCTAATATATTAAAGAGAAAATTATTAAGGTTTGATTTATATAAGTATCAGTGCATTTTATTCTCTAGATTTAAACCACACAGGTGAGTTCCTACATGCATCAGATTGTTATTCATAAGTGTAGATGCCTGTGTCCCTGACCCATCCAGCAGGTCCAGTTATTCCAGGGTCCTGAACAGGTGCTACCTGAGGGTCAAAAGGGGGGAGAAAGAAAGGGAGACCAAGCAATCGGTGTGTCTTTATGTCAAGGTTTCATTTAATGTGGGGGAGGCCAACGGGTTTTAAGGCTTACAGTGAAGGAATAACCTTCACAAAAGAACAAAGGAGGGAAGGGCGGAGACACCCCTGGCAATTGAAGCAGAAGTGAAGAGGTCATGTGGTGGGGACACCCGGAGTTAAGGCTGGCAGGAACATTCTGTGGTTAGCGCAGGAACACTTGTGGTATTCTCGGAATCTTCTCGTACTGACAGCTTATGGGGAAGGCTCTAGTTAATTGTTCTCATATTTTAGCAGCTACCACCTTAGGGCCGTGAGTAAGCATTAAATCTGAATAGCTCAGGACGGCTTCCCACATGTCCCTATATGTTAATGGTTCAACTTAGTAATTTTCAACTTCATGATGATACCCATTCAATAGGAATTGCACATGGATTTTTACTTGTTCTTAAAGCTAAGGTAGACTTGATTAGTTAATTACACTATGATGTGATTCCCAATAGGTTGTGTGTGTCACATTAAAAATTTAGAAATACTGAAAAATGTTGTCACACACATATACACTGTTCTGTGAGATACAATATGATGTTTTGTGTTTTCATGGAAAAATGAATATGGATTTTCAACTTGTATTATTTTAATTTAAATTTGGTATGTGAAAGAAATGGCTTCATTGTAAACTGAGGAGTATCTGTTGTACTGAATAATGGATTAAAATTTACAATTCCATCTAGAAGATTCAGTATAGAGTAGTGGAGTTTAGGAGAAATGGATATGCATATTTCCTTAAGAATCTTCTGTACTCAAGAAAATCTGTGGTTGGTTAGGTTAAACCTCTTCAAATTAGCAACTATGAATTGTCAAATGTTAACTGTCTAAATTAAGAAGTTTAATATGTGAAAGTGTTTTGAAGTAGAAGAAATTTATAATAATTTGTTCTATTTTCATCACCATTAGATGAAAGCCAGAATATGTTAATTAAAAGAAAATGTCTCTGAACCTACTATAGAGATGACAAGAAGAACATCCTAGTAATTTTCTATGATGGGAAAATTTGTCACAAAAGGAGGCATTGGGTTTACTCTTTTGTCATCCAAGAAGGCAGAAATAATGTTAACAGACAGAGTTAGAATGAATTAGGACTATTCTAAAGTGAGAAAGTCTTCCTTTGGAAAAATGATCTTCTCATTTTTAGAAGTTCAAATAGGGTGGACAATTACTCAGTCTGAAAATTGTGTAAGATATTAGGATTTTGGATTCAATTTGGGTTTTGTTTTAAAAATTCCATCTCTGAGATCTTTTATTGCAGTGGATAAATGATAGAAATCAGTGAGATTGCTGCCCATTTTTTTTAAACCTAAAACTGTAGTATCTCCCAAAATCTGTACCATGGGAAAATCTTACACAGTATATATTATTGGTAGGGGGGGTCACACTTTTCTTTAGCCATACAGTAGAAATACACTTGTGTTTAACCAGACTTTTTATACTTTGGCACAATGTTTCTAATTGAATGTAAGATAGATGGGACATTGAAATCTAAACAGCATCAGTAATGGCTTCTAATTATTTTGTTGTAAAAACACAGACATTCTCTTTCTTTTAATGGCTGTGTTTTCCTGCTGTTTCCAATTGCAACAGCTTCTTTCAGAAACAATGCAAAATATTTCTTGGCTAACCCCAAATGAGTGATCTATGCAGGGCATACTAAATTTTTTCCCAATATACATGTTAGTATCATCACTGAGCTTATCAAAATACCCTGTCATGGGTTTCACTCCAATTTTTCTGGCCCAGTGATGCTGAAAGCTGGGCATAGAAATATGAATTAAAGCATAAAGCCGTGAGGGAAGAGAAGAAATATTTCACAGAACCATTGTTCATTGAAACAGTTGATGAATGACTTCATGGATAGACCATCTTAATACACACACCATTTCTTAAATGAATGTAACCTGTTCCCTGTGGGCTGAGAATGATGACAATCACTCAAGTCAAGTCAAATAGCTTTGACCATAGCAGGAAATCTGTATCCAAATAATTGTGCCTATAACTCATTCCTTGGTGCAGCAGCACTGTCAATTTTTAGCTTAGCTACTATGGAGGTAAAATCTGTTGGTGATGTGAGGGACATTGAAGTACAGCCTTATTACAATGAACTCCAATGTCTAAAAATTTTTCTTATTTTGAGTTTGTACCATAGTAAGAGCCAAGATTTTAAGCTCTACTAGAAACAAAACAAACAAAAAGGCGTTATATTTTTGTGTTCATTTAATAACATGTCCATCAGTTTATGATTGATATAAAAATACATATTGTATTCAATATAATAAAAAGTGAAAATTAAAATGAACAAAAAATATGCATTTAAAATATGTAATGCAGGGAAGTTTCTAGCAAGAGAGGGGCCATATTTTGACAATCACTGGCAATTCCCTCTAGTATGTCTCTGATTACCTCAGATTGAGACTTATAACAGTTTCTGTCTATGCATAAGATTCTCAGCTATAATTATGCTTCATAAGAAACAAGCATAAATCTATCACATGGCTTTTGGAGCCAGTGATTATTTTTACATTCATTTTTTAGGATCAGGAGATGGAATCACAGAAACCTAATTACAATGTTTTATAGTGTTTCAAATGAAGACTTAATTACCTCTGTAAAGCAAAGATATTTGGCTTTTATACTGCTAAGTATTAAGGGATTCTTATGCAAAAGAATTTTTGATGATGTCAATGTCCTGAAATATCTAATATAGAAGTCAATAGGCACATGTTTTTATGTAAATAAAATACAATGCAATAAAATCCAAATTTTAGTTCAAACATACATAAATAAATGAGGATAGTAACTATTGTTTGGGGGATCAGAGATGTACATAGAAATTCTCAGGGATGTAATCTGAGAGGATTCACTTCAATTAAGGTGGACAATGAAAGAAATGAGTAGAGGAATGTTCCTGCCAAAGTACCTTTCATCTTTTTTTTTTCTTTGAGTGCCAGACCCTGGTCATTTATGTACTTACCATGCTTTCAATAGCCTTATATAATAAAAGTATGCTTCTACATTTAAGTAAGTTTAGCCTGTTTTCCTGTATATTTTTATTTACTGTCCCTCTCCTCTCAATCTCTTATTTGCAAAGAGTTATGTTTAATATTCACTTACTGAAAACACATATCCTTACAGCTGTAAAACAAACATAGAATATGTTCCATTACAGTTTTGGTGACATCCCTTTTAGCAGTAGGCCTTATAATTTCCATTTACCAAGTAATACTGCTTTATATCACATTATCAATTTTTTAAATGAAATATTCATTGACAATGAAATCTAAGGCACATTTAAGGGAGAAGAGGAAAATCAGATGCTATACTATGACACAAGAAAATGGTAAAAATGGAAAATGTCTAAATATGGCAAGATGTAAGAAGATTTTAACTAACCTATAAAATGTTACTATTATCTTCATCTTAATAGCAAATTTAGTTTTCTTTTCCCCTCAAAACGCATAAAATAATAGCATAAAAGAGTCATAATATTCAATGTTAGCATCCAGGGCTGAGTAGCCATTCCTCTGTTGAGGGACATCTGGGTTCTTTCCAGCTTTTGGCTATTATAAATAACGCTGCGATGAACATCATGGAGCACGTGTCCTTATTACATGTTGGAGCATCTTCTGGGTACATGCCTCAGGTAGAACTAAGTACAAGTTTCTGAGGACTCACCAAACTGATTTCCATCATCTGCAAATAGTGATAATTTGACTTCTTCTTTTCCAATCTGGATCCCTTTGACTTCCTTTAGTTGTCTAATTGCTCTAGCTAGAACTTGGAGTGCTATATTGAATAGATAGAGAGTGGGCAGCATTGTCTGGTCTGATTTTAGTGGGATTGCATAAAGTTTCTCTCCATTTAGTTTGATGTTGGCTAATGGTTTGCTGTATATTGCTTTCACTATGTTCAGGTGAAATTCTAAAGTTCAGTGAAGTTTGAGAACTTTTGGATTAGCGAAAGATGTTAAGGAAGGCTTCAGATTATTAAATACTAGAAAATCAAGGGGTACACGTAGTTATTCTTATTACAACATCCTTGTATATTTCCCTTAGCTATAGCTAATTTAACATGAATTTGCTGCACTTACTTTACTACAGTTTAGGTTGTTTCCATGATTACCTCACCTGCAAGGTCATGGTTGACAATACAGAAAAATCAGTATTTTTTTCCACAGCTAAGTATGAGTTATGCTGAACCTGTACACTCAGTAACTTTTTTAAAGATTCTTTGAGAAACCTGTTCTATTTTTGGTTTTATTCTAGAGGCATTGTTGAGACTCATGGCCAAATACTGGAAATCATTAATTTTTTTCTCTGAAAAGTTTATTTTAAAGGAAAATAGGACCTTGTAAGTACATTTCATATAAAGTAAAATGGTTGAAGATAGAGGTTGTTAATCAGGAATTTATTTCTTCCTATTTGTGTTCTTTGTTAAGACTCAGATTATTTTTTCTTATCCCTTTAATTTGCTTTTGGCCATCTTCACATGCTTCAGCCAGCAGAATAAGGTAGATATTATCAGTTCCAAGTCTGCATCTTTTACAAAGATCTATTTTTTTTCCTTACCACTGCCACAAAGGTTCATACCCACAAGAGTCTAGGCAGGAAGATGAAACCCATTTGAAGTCAGCAAACAGACTTGTATTGTGGAACAAAGCTGCCATACAAACCAAAACGCCAAAGAATCAAATTCCTGCTGATCTGCTGATCATCTCAAATTGCTCATTTTATCTTAGTATGCACCTAGCCTAATCTTAGATGATGAATGCTTGAAAGACCTAACAGGTTTCAATAGAATTGCAGATGCGTAAGTTGATCAAATGTTTGTTATACATATACAACTGAGTCTGTGATAACTGTTAATTGTGCCCATGTAAGTCATATTACAGAGTAAGATGGAGCCATATCAACAGTACTCTTGAATCTGTGGACTCAGAAAAGTATGCACAGGGCCTAGTATACATGTGATACACTGAATACCTATCCTGTTAATTATTCTCCTGATTCAACTACTTGTTTTGATTTTCCAAATGAAAATGATTCATTCATTCAATCAATGAATTCATCAATTCATCATTCATTCAATCATTCAATCATTCATTCAATGATATTCAAGGATTATAAAGAAACAGTCTTAGGTAAAATTGTTATTGGGAACACATATGAGTTATATTAACTTTACAGAAAAGAATAAGCTTTTAAAAGCATTTTGAGTGTCTTTGTATACTTTCATAGTTTAGGAATTTAGCTGCTCAGGAAATGAGGAATGACTAATTCACATGTGAATGACTACATACATATCTAATTATTGGAAAATTACACAAGAATATTTATTGTTGATGAAAATATGTCTCTCTATTTATTGTTAGATGAATAAACAAGTATTCCCAAGATGAATTAATAATATCAGGCTAAATTGACAGTATTTGTAATTAAAATGCAAAGATTAATTGAAAACCACAGTCAAATGAAGACAACACTGATGATGAAGTCACTGATTACAAATTGCTCCTTCAGGAATTTGATGGCATTCAAAATATATATACTTAGCATCATGTGTAGCATTCACATTTATCATTAAAGTACAAACCCAAATTTTGAATAGACTCCAGAAAATTTCTAGAAAATACAGTTTGGTTTTGATAATTCTGTTGTAGTAGATTGGGATGTTTTCATATTTTCTGGAGCTGCACTGTATCATGTGTCCTGAAGTTGTTCAGTGGTCATATAACAATAGGGCAAGAGAGACGACAATACCGAGAAAATGATCTATAATCAACAGAAAATGAATATACATAGGTATGATTATAAGAGTATCTGCTATATCAATAAGTATATACTTGAAAATGTTCATAAATGAAACATTTATATACTATAAGTATTATTGGTTTGTGACAAGGTATTTAATTCATGCCTGAAATAATGCTGTAGGTGCATTCATTATGGTCTTTCAGTGGAAGGTACTATCAACATAAATAAGACTTTAAAATTTTACTTTGTGTGTGTGTGTCTCTGTGTGCATGTATATGTTTGTGTGTGTGTGTGTGTGTGTGTGTTGGTAGGGTATGTTCATGTGCCCAGTATAGAGTGTTAGATCGCCTGAAGCTGCACTTAAAGGTGGTTGCAAGCTGCTCTACATGAGTGTTGTGAAATAAATTGAGTTCCTCTGCAAGAGCAATATTCTCTCTTAACTACTCAGCCATCTCTCCAGCCCCACAAATAAGACTCTTTTTTTCTTTTATTGGATATTTTATTTATTTACATTCCAAATGTTATCCCTTTTCCCAGTTTCCCCTCTGGAAACCCCTATCTTACCCCACCTCTCCCTTATTCTATGAGAGTGCTCCCCCACCCACCCATCCACTTCCACCTCCCTGCCCTGGCATTTCCACTACACTGGGACATCCAGCTTTCACAGGAACAAGGAACTCTTCTTTCATTGATGCCCAACAAGGCCATCTTCTGTTACATATGAGACTGGAGCCATGGGTTCCTCCTTGTGTATTCTTTGGCTGGTGGTTTAGTCACTGGGAGCTCTGGGGGGTCTAGTTGGTTGATATTGTTGTTCTTCCTATGGGGTTGCAAACCCCTTCAGCTCCTTCAGTCCTTTCTCTAACTCCTCCATTGGTCACCCATGCACAGTCCAATGGTTGGCTCTGAGCATCTGCCTCTGTATACAAATAAGATTCTTATATGAGACTAAGGGTTAAAACTTAAAAAAATATAGACAAAAGGAAAGAGAAGTCACCTCAGCAATTAAAGCCCTAAAAATTCACTTGAATAGTTTCAAGATATTATGTTGAATTTGCTAGATTTTTTGATACAATTACTACTTTTCAATTCTTACATAAAAGATTTTGCCATTCCAAGCTGGAAGTAAATGTCAAAGAAATATTAAGTAACATCAAAATGATATGCCCTTTTTTACTCACTATTCATTTTTCAAATAACTAAATGTTGGGTATTTGATTTTAATAATCTGGGCTCTAGAAGGGAAGCCACTTTAGTTGGACATTTATGCATAAATTTCAAAAATTGCAGAATGTAGTAGTATTAGATATCATTTTCTGGAGAAATGGAACCAATAAGCCACATGCACATATGCCCATATATCATATTTATTATGAACAGGGTGTTTATTAGCTTAGATTAGCTTGCACAATAGGAGTTAAGTAATCCAACAATGATATTCATATGTTCAAAAGGTAAATAATTTCATAGTTGTTGAATTCAAGAAGCTGGATGCTTTTAAATTTTATATACTTTCTACATGTGCATATAATTATAGCAGCATACTTTGGTCATTATTTATTTATTAGTCATTATTTAAAATAATTTCAACTTCGTTTTTCTACTTATTTTTATTATTTTATTATTTAATTAATAATATTAAATATTATTATATTTATTAATTTACTAACAAGGCCATTATTACAGAAATTCTTACTTGTTACCAATCTTCATCCAAGAAATGTTTATATGATCCTGGGTACAAAACTGGATAAAATAGAAATAAGAGTAATCATTAATTGACAAGTCAGAAAGAAATTTACTTTAAAATATGTTGGTATCTCTAAATTCTTTTGCTATTTCTTAAAGATGAAATCAAATTTGTAAAATAAAAATATGTATTGCTTGTTTATTTTTATATAAGGATTTTAATCTTGGGGATGGAAATTGACTCTGGTAGAAGAGTTGTGTTCCATTCAGTGTTAATGTGGCAACTCCCAGTGGTCTCTAACTATTGTCCAGAAGAATCAGCACACTCTTGTGGCCTGAAGGGGTACCAGGAATACATGGGGTACACTTGCAGGCAAAACTCTCATGTACAAATGTTTCTTTCAGAAAATAGTATTCAATCTTGACTTGATATATACCACTTACTACTTCAGAACAGAATCTGCAAAATTTTGCAAAAATGGATCAATATTTTGATTTTATATTTACCAATGCTGAGAGTGATATTTTACATAAATACGTAGTACAAAATAGCAAAAGTTATATTTAGGGACACTACAGACATTGCTAAAAATTGCTTCACGATCCCAAGCTAAAATTCATTGATTACTTTTAAATAAAATTTAATTCTGCAACACAAACCTTTAGAATCAAATAATTTCAACATAGTCCAACTCAAAGATGAAAAATTTGATATTTAAACAGTAAGCATCACTGGTAAGAAAGTAATAAAATTATCTGCTTTCCATCATTATATAATTATATTTATAGAACAGCAGAAAATGTTATAGGTACTGTAAAAACACCACAGTCCATGGTATAAATACTATTAAATGTGAGTTGAGTTGTTTAAGACAGGAAGCCTACCGAGGTGTGCTTGTGTTCTGCTCTAGTGGAAGGTTAAAGTTGTGGTAGCTAACTTGCTCATATCCTTAATTTATTATCAATTACTATTGCTAAATTCAAGAATGTACCTTATATAAATATGTAGTTGTCATTTTTACCAAAGCATGTTATTTCTGTCAAGTGTTCCTTTTTATCCATTTCTCCACTTGTATTCAAATTGGTATGACATCATGAATCTAGGAACATATGTATTTGCCTGAAGTGCAGTTTGTGTTTTGTTTTGATGGGATTCTTAAGAAGCTTCATCAATTATGTTTCAAAAGTACTTTGTTTGACATTGTTTCTGAAATAGAAACTTACTTGGTAGAGTTGTTGGTTCTTAGCATGTTGACAATATTTCTCCAGTATCTCTGAGCTTAAAATATGGCTACTGAAGTGGTATACTAGTTACATAAAGAAATTCATCTTTTATATCTGGCTGATTTTCAGATCTACTTTTTATTGCTTGGTCTTCACTAAAATCTGGGTAGGTATATGTATAAATTGTACATATTCTCAGGAAGCTTGTTGAGCTATCAGAGATTTGGAATTACTTTAATTACTGTTTGAAAATATTCAGGAATTTTGTTGTTAAGTGTATGCATTAGCTGTTTAGTGCTTTTTAGTGAATCAATAATAGAAGTTCTTACAATTCTTATTCTACAATTTAATTTTATTTTTATATTGTCCAGTTTTTTTAGAATATATTTGAAAGCATTTGTCTAAATCTATATTGTATTCAATATTCTTCATTTTACATTTTACTTCAAAAATTTCTTTTATAATCTTTGCCACGTTAGTCCAAGTTTTTCTTATAAGCATATATGTCATTAGCGTTTCTTGTTTTTGTCTCTAACTTCCTAAAATATTGCATTCAACAGTCTGTGGGTGATAATTTTAGTATCTGAAAATGTTTGGAAACTGAAATGAGTTTCATCTTGCTTATTCTCCTAGTATGCTTTGGCTCCTAATTTGCTTCATAAGTATTTTAATATGTGTTCCTATTTTTGTATTGACACTTTCCCTTATGAACTTTGGAATATGTTAAAGTCACCATTTATCAAATGTATTTACAAAAATGTATACATCTATATGCATGTATATAGATATTGTTATGACATGCAGTAGAAAATCTTGTTTGCTAGGTAGATATTCTAATATTTTAAAAGTTGTATAACAATTTAAACTTTCTCTGTCAGGGTATGAACACATCTTCTCATATTCTTGGTACTGTTTTATACTTCCTCCTAATTATCTTGGTGGTAATTCAGCCATTATACCTTCTTTTATTTGTTTAAAATGACCAGTTGTTAAGTGAGATTAGTGATATTTTTCATGTATTATTTGATCAGAAGACATTTTTTCTCTTTCGATTTATTTCAATTCCTTATTGTGTTTTTGGAACCCTTTCCTTAATGATGCTAAGGTATTTTAACAACTTACTCTTGAAAATATTTTTATTAGTTGTATGTGTATCAAGTATCATCTCATGGTGATTTCATTTTATTTATAGCTTCTTTAATGTTGAAAATATTTAAAGCTGAAAATGGTGGTTTATCTAAGATTTTCCTAAGGGTCATGTATTTTACACTCCATTATTATGTCATGTTATTTTGCTTTTTTGAATTAAAGATTTAGGACAACAGTGAGTTTGATTACAAAATATTAGTTGTACCTACCAAAATATACTTCCTAGAGACATGAAAGCAAACTCTAGGCAAGTCATTCTTTAAAACTTATCTTTGTGAAACATCAATTTTCTTGATATGTGAATGTAGCCTTTTTATTCTATTCAATTAGCCATTATCATTTCACTACTGTCAAACAGTATTGATTAATATATGTATATTTAAGGGAGTTATTTATGTCCTTCTTAAAATCCTCTATCATCATCATGAGATGGGATTTTAGGTGAGAATCTTGCTTTTCAGGTGTGTTGGGGCTATCTAGGACTTGCTCTTTTGGGAGAACTGGGTTCTGATGATGCCAAGTAGCATTGTTTTCTGTTGCTTATGTCCTTGTGCTTGCCTCTTACCATCTGGTTATCTCTGGCATTAGCTGTCTCTGACTGGAGCCTGTGCTTCCTGTGAGCCTGTGAGCCTGGGTGTGTCAGAACTCCTGGATATCAAGCTGCCTCTGGTGTGATTGGGGTGAAGAGGGACATAGCATGGGGTCTTCTCCCAGGCACAGATTCAAACAGGAAGGATCATGTCCCTGGCTGGGTGGGTTCCTGTGTTCGCTGGGTCCCAGGTTGGCCCTAGTTAGACTAGATATTGCGGCTGTAGTGGTGGACTCAGTAGTTGATTCTGGATGTGTCAGAACTCCTGTGGGTCACGCTGTCTGGGTATGATTGGGGTGTGGATGGCTATAGAACAGGTTCAGCTCCCAGGTGGTGAGGAACACCCTGATAGAGGCAGGATGGGATATGTGCTTTGTGGAGAGGAAGCTGGAAAAGGTGGGGTGGACAACATTTGAAATGTAAATAAATAAAATAACAAATTAAAAATATATATGTATTTAATCATCCTTGTTAAGTACCAATAGAAGAAAGGATTTGACTTTATCCTTTTTTAAAATTTTCTAAATTTATTTTTGTTTTCTTTCCTCTTCTTTATAAACTTGAACCAACATGCCAGTTTTTATCCAAAGGAATCTATCAATGTATATTAACTGCATAGACTTAACCAAGATAAATTGCTATCTTCCACTATAAAATTTCATCATCTCATAATATTGTGTTTTTCTAGTCCTATAACCTTTTATATCTTTGAAATCAATTTTGAAAAAAATCCAGAAAGATTATTGTACTAAATTTCCTAGTTATTTCTTAATTTATAATTTTTCATCTTTGCCAAATGTTTATTTTTCAGATATAAAATTTGTGTCATTTTAGTTTCTTTAATTTTTTATTAGATATTTTTTTATTTACATTTCAAATGTTATTCCTTTTCCTGGTTTCTCCCCTAAAAACCCCTTATACTATCACCCCTCCCTGTGCTCACCAACCCACCCACTCCCACTTCCCTGACCTTGCATTCCCCTCCACTTGGGCTTGGAGTCTTCACAGGAACAAGGGCCTCTCCTCTCACTGATGTACAGTAAGGCCATCTTCTGCTACATATGTGACTGGAGCCATGGGTCCCCTCCCCCTCCATGTGTACTCTGGTTGGTGGTTTAGTCCCTGGGATCTCTGAGGGTTCTGGTTTGTGCACATTGCTGTTTATCCTATGGGGCTGCAAATCCCTTCAGCTCCTTCTGTCTTTTCTCTAGCCTCTCATTGGGGACACTGCACTTATTCCAATGGTTGTCTGTTGGCATCTGCCTCTGTAGTAGTAAGGATCTGGCAGAGCCTCTCAGGAGAGAGCTGTCACGTCCACCTTCACCAGCAAAGAGTACGCAACACCAAGGAGTTTTTTCCTTTAATGGTTTATTCGGGAAACCTTGAATTAAGCTTATTTCTTCTTTTGGCTGCCCCAGGCTCTCTGCCAGCCTGACCTTATAAAGCCTAGATAGCCTTATCTGCCCAGGGAGATAACCAGCCATTTTCTCATAGGTGAACTCAGTGAGTTCTTCATTGCATGTAAGTGAGATAAGGAATACAGCACACTGGGCATGTATTCCAGTGATTTACTACCAGGGAGCTGCATGTGGCCAGCGCCATCTTGTAACAGAGAAGAACAAAGGGTGGCTCACTACAGAGAGCTATATCAGGCTCCTCTCTGGAAGCACTTGTTGGCATCCACAATCGTGTGTGGGTTCGGTAACTGTATATAGGATAGATCCCCAGGTGGGGCAGTCTCTGGATGACCTTTCCTTCAGCCTCCATACTTTTTCTCTGTATCTCTTCCCATGGGTATTTTGCTCCCCCTTCTCTGAAGGATGGAAGTATACAAACTTTTGTCTTCCTTCTTCTTGAGCTTCATGTGGTCTGTGAATTGTATCTTGGGTATTCCAAGCTATTGGGCTAATATCACTTATCAGTGACTGCATACCATTTGACATTTTTTTGTGATTGGGTGATCTCATTCAGGATGATATTTTCTAGTTCCATCCATTTGCCTAAGAATTTCACGAATTCATTTTTTCAATAGCTGAGTAATACTTCATTGTGTAAATGTACCACATTTTCTGTATCCATTCCTCTATGGAAGGACATCTGGGTTCTTTCCAGCTTCTGGCTATTATAAATAAGGTTGCTATGAACATAGTGGAGCATGTGTTCTTATTACTTGTTGAAGGATCTTCTGGGCATATGCCCAGGAGTGGTATAGCTGTGTCCTCAGGTAGTACTATGTCTAATTTTCTGAGGAACCACCAAACTGATTTACAGAGTGGTTGTACAAGATTGCAATCCCACCAGCAGTGAGGAGAGGGGGTGTAGAGACACTAGAAGAAATGGTTAAGTTCATAAAAGCATATGACTTACTAAAAGCCAAGGCTAAACAGCTTAAATACACCTATGATATTGAATGAGACTGGAGGAACAATTAAGTCTCCTGCCAAAGAAAAGCCTATAATCAGACAGGTTCCTGATAAAATTCTACCACACTTCTTTAATGAAGAGTCAACAATGATATATTTCAAACTGTTCCACAGAATAGAAAAGGAAGAAATATTATTGTCCTTTTTTTCCTGCAAAGTCAGTGTTACTTTGATACCCAAGATAGATAAGGACATAATAAGAACAAAAATAAAATTATGGAGCATCAGGAATTATCCTACGGATTAGTTCAGTACCTCTTGGTTATATACTCAAAGGGATCTTTAAGTCATAATCACAGAGATACTTATACATCTTTATTTATGTTCTATTTATAATAGATAAGAATTAGAATCAGTCTAAATATCCATCAACTGATGAATGGATAAATGAAAATATGGTACATATACACAATGGAATTTTATTCAGCTCTAAAGAGAACTGAAATCTTGTCTTGCAGGAAAATGGATGGAAATGGAAACCATAAAGTAAAATAAGCCATACTCAAATGCAAATACTACCTTCTCTCTCATATGCAGATCATAGATTTTAATCACACACACACACACACACACACACACACACACACAGACACACACTCAACTGTATGCTAAAATCTAGATCCAATAGCAACCAACTTCAACATATCACTTCAACTACAGGTTTTGAAACAAGTTTCTGCCTTTGCAATGAATAATCAAATTAGAAATGACAAAATAAATGTAAAAAGGAAGTATTTTCCAGATTGACTAGAAAAATTAAAACCTATTCTTGTCTCATGCTTTACCTTCAAAAAGTGCTTATCAAATGTTTGTTTTCCCCAGCTACACATGGTCTTTGTCAATTAGTATTGTCATATCTGAGAAGAAGCCAATTAATATCTATATCCTTACACTTCTAATCAAGGCTGCCCTGTTAGTGTTCTGTTGAATGAATTGTTGCTGATTAACTGAAAATTAGTCAGTGGAGCTAACGGTTTTCTCTCCAGCACCCGTGGGTCCATAAAACGTTCATCTACATTAAGGACAGTTAATTATGGTGTATGAATTTGCCAGTAGACTGAGCTTACTGAGTCAATGTGAGGAGCTCAGGTTGAGGGTAGTTGATTTGATACAGCCTGGCAGATCTCTCTTTTAAAGTCTGCTCTTTTCCTCCTAGCTCATGTCTCTTACAGGCATTTCCAGAAGGTGATGTCTGGCAGCTCTTTCACTCAGCTTACAAGAAAAACTCCCCAGTGTATCACACAGGGAAGAACAAAATAAAAATCTTTTGTCACTGGTAAACCACATCTTACTCTGGTAAGCATTATCATTTCTGGGCTTAATAAAAAATCATTATAATTTTAATGTGCTTTTAAGTTGCTAAAGTACATTGCAACCAGCAGAGATGATGCACTTGAATATGCCACTCAGGTTTTATGCTGCATCTGTCACAAGGTGATGAACAGCTCTGAAGATGCTATTCTAGATTGCTAGCCCTTGCACTCTCAAGAGAATGAAAAGAAAGTAGGGGAAAAATTCAGTAATAGTACTAAAGAGCATATTTAACTCAGTCTGACAAAAAACGATGGATGTTTAGTAAAATGTCAAAGGGAGAAAGTGCATATCTAATGACTTTGCAATGTTGGAACTCGGGTTGCCTTTTTGCAGACCTCAAGCTGTAGTTTTATACATGAGGGTGCTTTTATACATGGCAGTGATTATATCGTACCGGTACTTCAGTTCCTAAGTCCCATGAAAATGATTTAAGATAGATCCTTCTCTTAATGCAAGGTGTGAAGGCTGGCCTACCTTAAAGATGTATTTTAGATCTATTTAGCATATTTAAAATAGAGACTGCCTAGCATTTCCTCACATATAATATTCATTTGCATTCTAAAAGAGGAAGAACTAGAATTCTGGAGTCACATAAACTGTTTTGCTTAAGGCTTGTTCGTAGTCTTCCATTTCTCTTCACTGTGCCTGCCTTATCTTGATGCACATGGCTACAAAGCATTACTGAAGTGGTTTATTTTAAAAGGGGATTGGGGAAGTTCAGGGAGAGATCTTTCCATTCAGTTTATATTTTAGTGTTTTGTGCCAAAGAGATTGTTGTTTAGAGATGTAAAGTTAAAACATCAGAGACTTATTTTAGGCTGGGTAATATTAAATACAATTTCTCCATTGGGGGGAAAAGATGATTGGTGATAGAAAAACTCAACAACCCTCTTTGTTCCTGTTTAAAACATTCCTTCAAGTGAGGAATATGCAAACTTAAAAATTGTTGCAGATGTTTTCTAGCATGGCTGTCTCTGAGAGACCCTACAAGCAGCTGACTTACACCCAACCATTGGACAGAAGTTGGGGAGCACTTATGGTTGAATTGGGGGAAGGACTGAAAAAGGTGAAGGGGAGGGAAATCCTTGAAGACCAGCAGTTTCACCTAACCTGGACCCCTTGGAGCTCCAGAGCCTGAGTCATCAACCAGGCAGCATACAGGGGTTAGTCTGAGGCTCCTAGCACATATATAACAGAGGACTGCCTGGTCTGGCCTCAGTGGGAGATGTCCTTAAGCCTGGAGAGACCTGATAACCCAGGGAGGGGGGAGTCTGGTGAAGAGAGCACCCTCTTAGAGGCAAGGAGGAGGAGGAGTGGGCTGAGGAGGGGGGGCTAGGAAGAGGGCAATGGCTGTAATGTAAATAAATAAAAAAATGGACAAAAACCAACCAAACAAACAAACAAACTAAAAACTAAAAAAAAAAAAGCCTAACAATGTACTGTTTATAACGATGTTGCAGATGTGAGCAAATTAGAAATTACACAAATTTGTTTTTGTTTTGTTTTGTTTTGTTTTGTTTTTGGAACTACTTGTAGTCTGTAGTGTAATGTCTTTAATAGCCTGCCTAGATATTCACTAACAGAAATAGCTGAAAAACCTGTCAATCTGTCTATTTTTGCCCTTTCCAAGACAGGCATGAGACCAGGGGAATGAATGAATTAATGAGGATTTCAATTAACCTAGCTTGGTTGAACCCCTGACTTTACCACTGATGGTCTATGTATTATGATTTATGTATTTTCTCTTGATCAGACCTTTATGCAGCTTTCTTTTTAGGACCTGTTATATTTGAATAGCTTACCTCTCTACACAAAATATGACTTAAATTTGGCTAATAAGATTTGGCTACTTCAGGCTCAAAGTACTAGTTGAAGAAGAATGAGAAAGAAAACAATAGAGTGTTTAATGTCATAGTCTTATCCCCCTCCTGTGAACTGCTCAACAAAATTTAGTTAAAATTAACGAAATGATCCATTTGTTACTGGCCTAAGATGTCAGAAAAAATTTAAAAATCTATCTCAGGAGTCGTCAAACTGTAGTCCACTGGCCATTTATTCTTGCTAGCTCTTTTTGCAAATAGTTTTACTGGCATACAGTCATGCTTTTATTGTTGATGTATGCTGCATACAACAATGGTAGAATTGGATAGTAGCTTTTAGCTTTGGGTTAGGAAATAGAAAACAATGACAGCAAATTCTAAGATAATCTGATAAAATTTCACAGAGTAACCTAGAAGTGGAATTACATTTAGCCAGGTAGGAGTGTTGCCTATTGGCTTGCTCACTGTGGTTTACTCAGCCTGCCTTCTTGTAGTTTCAAGGACCACCATCCCAGGGGTGCCACCGGATGCAGTGATTTAGGCCATCCTGAATAAATCATCCATCACTGGCACCACTGGCTTGCCTACAGACTGATCTGATTGGGGGAGTTGTCTCAATTAAAGTCCCCTGTTCTTAAATGACTCTAGCTTGTGTCAAGTTGACATAAGAGCAGCCAGTATACTAACCAATCTTGTGCTCTGAAGAAGCATGTGTCCATGAGCAGAAAAAAAGTCCGTGAAGCTAATTGTCGGAATAGAAACTATGAATTTCAAAGAGATATGAACAGAATTCTTAAAAAATGATTTTATCCTTTAAATTATGTGTATGTGTAGGGTACTTGCATGTTATTGCAGGTACCTACAGAAACTACGGATGTCAGATTCTCCTAGAAATGGTGTTATAAGTTATTGTGGGCCACCTGACATGAATGCTGGGAATCAAGCTAAATTCCTCTGGATGATCATACTGAACCATTTGTTCAGTCCTTGAAAAGCGTTCTGAGCTCCTATCATATATGCATATACACTAGCAGAGGCGTTATAGCTTAATGAACCCATATTTTGAGTTTTCAATATAGAATCCATAATTAAAATTAGGTTAGTTATTTATATAAGTGAAGTAGAGTTTTTATATTTTGAATTGTACCTCTCCACATAGTTCTATTTGATTGGACAAAACAAAGATCTCAAAGCTTTCTTCATTGCTTATTTATTGCATTAGTAATTGGTAATCTTTAATGATACAATCTTTTGAAGCAATACTGAAATAGTGATAGGTTTGAAAACACAATATTGTTCATAAAATTTACTGAACTACATTTGGGGAAAGAACTTACTTTATGCACCAAAGTGGTACCATTTCTTAAAATGTCCCCAAGATCTGTTTTCCATGTAAAGTAGGTGCTTAATAACAAATCTTGAATATTGATAGGATAACATTTAACATACCTAAAATATAATAATACAGGTCTATAAACTATATTCTTTTGGACTTGAAATTTAAAAGAAAGTATTCAAAAATAAAGGTATGAGTTGAAAGAGAGAAAATATTGTGAGTCACTTATGGAATCAAACAGATTAATTGCTGGCTAACAGAAAAGAGAAAAGCGAGTATAAACTCAATTTCTAATTATCTAGTAATTTAATTTCTTAGTTTAAATGTTTAATTTTTTATCTTTTCTTGTTTACTCTTTAAATGCCAAGATGCTGTACTTTAAAAATGTCTGTAAAGAAGCCATTCATGTTGGGAAATGCCACCATATAGTCCTTTTTCCACTTTCTGGATACAGTGTAATAAAACTATACCTTGACCTATTTATGTAGGTCTCCCAAATTCCACATATTATACAAACTCACATTTTTATTTTTCAAATTTCTATTATATATACTACTATATAGACTTTTCAGATATGTGTACCTGCTAGAATATGCACTTTCCTGGCAGAATAAAACACACTGTAGATTTTTCCACTTTTGTCTATAAGTCTATGAAAAGATCAATTGGAAAATTTAGGCTGTAAAGGAAGAATTCTACTTAGTATATGAAATGTAATAATGGGTTGGAATACGTTGTTTTGAGTTCCAATTCAGGCTCTATGTGTTTTGTGATTTTAGGGTAAAGAAGTGAGTTCCTTGCTACATTTAAATTTTATTTTATTTAGTCACATTAATATCTGTACAGTTATTTTTTATTGCTCATAAATTGAAAACTAAATATGTTTTCTTTAATAATGATATATCTTTCTAAGAGGTTTTGTGAATTCACATGTTCCCAGCAATTTTTATTGTTTTGTCTTACAAAACATGTCTTCAGAGTAATTATTTATATTGTAATTCTTCTTTGCTACAAACTCTTAGATTACTCACCTACACGAGGCACGAAAAATAACTAATAGGAGAGTACAGTGTGGCTGAATAGAAGCGCTAACCACTTCATTCACAAAGAAACTTGAAGAAACAAGAGAGAACATTGGCAATCAGCTGCAGAGAGACTGGAATCTAGATAAGATTTACAACCCTGGGACACAAGCCTCTTAAGAGAAAAAACTAGCTTTTGCCATGACAGTAGCATGCAAATTACATGAAAATTTAATTTAATTTTTTCATGGCCAAGGAATTCTCCACTGTGTAAATGTACCACATTTTCTGATTTATTTATCCATTGATGGATATCTAGACTATTTCCAATTACTGACTATTATGCACAGAGCAACAATGGCTGAGAAAGTATCTCTGGGATTGGCCATAGAATTCTTTGGATAGCTGCCCAAGTGTAGTTGGTATAGCTGGATCTTGGGGTGATCTATTCCCAGTGTTCTGAGAAACCACCACCCTGATAGCTATACATTTTATACTCATACCAGCAACGGATAAATATTCCCTTTATTTTACATCCTCACTAGCACAAAATGTCATCTATTGTATAAGATGAAACATCAAAGCAGTTTCTATTTGCATTGCCCTAATGAGTAAGGATGGTGAACTTTTAAAATTTTATTTATTGAATATATTCTTCATTTACATTTCCAATGGTAAAACCTTTCCTGATATCTCCCATCCCCAAAGACCCCTCCACCCCTCCTCCCAGCCCCTGCCTCCACATATATGCCCCTCCACCTGACCCACTCCCACCTTCCTCCTCGATTTCCCTTTGTTGGGGCATCTATTGAGCTTTCACAAGACCATGGACCACTCCTCTGTCTGATGCCTAACAAGGCATTCCTCTGGATGGCGAACATTTTTAAGTGTTTTTTGGCCATTTGAGTTTTCTTTTTTCTTTGTTTTTCTTTTGTGAGAATTATCACTTTAGATCTGTACCAAATTTTTAAATTTGGTTATAAGTTTTCTTTATATCCAGTTTTTTTGTCATCTTTTCCCATTCTATGTACAGGGTGCCATTTTGTCTGAATGGTCATGCCATTTGCCATGTAGATTTTTAGTTTCATGAAGTACCATTTATTAATTTTGGGTCTTAAGCTTATAGTATTGGTGTTCTGCTCAGAAAGACTTTTCCTATGCCAATGAGTGCTAAACTATTTCCTGCTTTCTTTTCTATCTGATTAAGTGTGTTTGATCAATTTAGTGTTGAATTTTGTGTATGATGACACAAAACTATTTGCATTCTTATACATGCAACCTTCTAGTTTGCCTAGCACCATATGATGAAGATGCTGTCTTCATTATGATGCATATTTCTGGCTTCTTTATAAAAAAATCATGTGTCTATGTGTGGACTTAAATCTGACTCTTCAATTTCAATTTAATTCTTCTGTCAAGGTATCTGGTTTTGTGCCAAACCCATGATATTTTTATTGTTATAGTTGTATATTATAATTTATAGCCTTTGGTTTTCTTCTTTCTCATATCCTTCCTTTCTCCCCTCTTTTAGTAATTTTCTTTTTTTATTCGATGTATTCTTTATTTAAATTTGAAATGATTTCCCATTTTCTGGGTCCCCAGTCTCCGCAAGTCCCATAAGCCCTCTTCCCTCCCCCTGTTCCTCCATCAACTCCTTTCCACTTCCCTGTTCTGGTATTCCCCTATACTGTTGATTTGAGTCTTTCCAGAACCAGGGACCACGCCCCTGTTCTTTTTGGACATCATTTAATTTGTGGAGTATTTCTTGGGTATTCCATGTTTCTAGGTTATTATCCACTTATCAGTGAGTGCATACCATGACTAATCTTTTGAGACTGGGTTACCTCACTTAGTATGATGTTCTCCAGCTCCATCCATTTGTCTACGAATTTCATGAATTCATTGTTTCCAATGTCTGAATATTACTCCATTGTGTAAATATACCACATTTTTTGTATCCATTCCTCCGTTGAAGGACATCTAGGTTCTTTCCAGCTTCTGGCTACTACAAATAGGGCTGCTATGAACATAGTGGAGTATGTGTCCTTATTGCATGCTGAAGAATCCTCTGGATATATGCCCAGTAGTGGTATAACAGGGTCCTCAGGAAGTGCCATGCCCAGTTTTCTGAGGAGCCACCAGACTGATTTCCAAAGTGGTTGCACCATCTTACAATCCCACCAGCAGTGGAGGAGTGTTCCTCTTTCTCCACATCCTGGCCAGCACCTGCTGTCTCCTGAATTTTTGACCTTAGCCATTCTGACTGGTGTGAGGTGAAATCTCAGGGTTGTTTTGATTTGCATTTCCCTAATGATTAATGATGTCGAACATTTCTTACGGAGTTTCTCTGCCCTCCGAAGTTCTTCATGTGAAAAATCTTTGTTTAGTTCGGTACCCCACTTTTTAATGGGGTTATTTGGTTCTCTAGGTTCTACCCTCTTGAGTTCTCTTTATATATTAGATATTAGCCCTCTGTCAGATTTAGGGTTGGTGAAGATCCTTTCCCAATCTGTTGGTTGTGGTTTTGTACTTTTGATAATGTCCTTTGCCTTACAGAAACTGTAGTTTTATGAGGTCCCATTTGTCAATTCTTGATCTTAGAGCATAAGCTATTGGTGTTCTATTCAGGAACATTTTCCCTGTGCCCATGTCCTCAAGGGTCTTCCCCGGTTTCTTTTCTATTAGTTTCAGTGATCCATTTGGAGTTAAGCTTGGTACAAGGAGATAAGAATGAATCGATTCACATTCTTCTCCACGCTGACCTCCAATTGAACCAGCACCATTTGTTGAAAAGACTATCTTTTTTCCACTGGATGCTTTCAGCTCATATGTTGAAGACCAAGTGACCATAGGTGTGTTGGTTCATTTCTGGGTCTTCAATCCTATTCCATTGATCTGCTTGCCTGATATTGTACCAATACCATGCAGTTTTTATCACTATTGCTCTGTAGTAGAGTTTAAAGTTTGGGATACTGAATCCCCCTGAAGTTCGTTTACTGTTGAGAAGAGTTTTAGCTATCCTGGGTTTTTTGTTATTCCAGATGAATTTGAGAATTGCTCTTTCTAGCTCTATGAAGAACTGGGTTGGGATTTTTATGGGAATAGCATTGAATCTGTAGATTGCCTTTGGCAAGATGGCCATTTTAACTATATTAATCCTGCCGATCCATGAGCATGGAAGATTTTTCCATTATCTGAGATCTTCTTCGATTTCCTTCTTCAGAGATCTGAAGTTCTTGTCATATAGGTCGTTCACTTGTTTGGTTAGAGTTACCCCAAGATAGTTTACGCTGTTTGTAGCTATTGTGAAGGGTGTCATTTCCCTAATTTCTTTCTCAGTCTGCTTATCCTTTGAATATATAAAGGCTACTGATTTGCTTGCGTTAATTTTGTAGCCAGCCACTTGGCCAATTTCCCTTATGAATATCGATGCAAAAATACTAAATAAAATTCTTGCCCACCGAATCCAAGAACACATAAAAACGGTCATCCACCATGATCAAGTAGGCTTCATCCCAGGGATGCAGGGATGGTTCAATATAAGGAAATCCATAAATGCTATCCACTACATAAACAAACTCAAAGAAAAAAACCACATGATCATTTCATTAGATGCTGAAAAAGCATTTGACAAAATTCAGCATCCTTTCATGCTAAAAGTCTTGTAAAGGACAGGAATTCAAGGCCCATAACTAAACATAGTAAAAGCAATATACAGCAAACCGGTAGCCAACATCAAACTAAATGGAGAGAAACTTGAAGCAATCCCACTAAAATCAGGGACTAGACAAGGCTGCCCCCTCTCTCCATATCTTTTCAGTATAGTTCTTGAAGTCCTAGCTAGAGCAATTAGACAACAGAAGGAAGTCAAATGGATACAAATTGGAAAGGAAGAAGTCGAACTATCACTATTTGCAGATGATATATGATCGTATACTTAAGTGACCCTAAAAACTCTACTAGATAACTCCTACAGCTGATAAACAACTTCAGCAAAGTAGCTGGCTACAAAATCAATGCAATTACTTTTCATATATTAGAAAATGATTGTTTTGTCCATCACTTTAAGATTTACTATCTTTGACTCTACAGAATTATGAATTTTATAAAGAAAAACCAATCCAATTGGTTCTATTTAATCCTTGAAATGACTTGGGAAATACTACTCATGGTACTTCTTACTTTGATTTTTTTTTAAATGAGCTGCAATTTGGGTCATTTTTATTCAAAGTAACAGAGAAAAGTTCAAAAATTCCCATACCACTATTTCCCCACAGAATAAAGCACACGATGTATAGTATACAGTGGTATAGATTTCTCGAATATTATGACTCACTATTAATTTTTATATTTGTAAAACATCGCTCAAGGTTTGTTTGTTTGTTTTTTTTATCAAAAAATGTGATGATGCCCCAGTGCTGAAACTTCTTATGGAATCCTTATGCAGTGATAGAAGAAAAGTAATGACTAAAGACTTATGAAACCAGATATAGGTAGGTTTCTTCAACTAGTTATTTTTATGTTTCTCCCCAAAGAATATCTATAAGACATCCCACACATTAAAGTCAACAACAATTAATTTAGAAATTATGAATGTTAATGTAAGGCAGTTTCAGAAAATAAATGATTCCACATATTTGCTTTGTACTGGTAAAATTTATTCCATTGTATAAGTAGAGTATTTCTTCTTCCCACTTAGATAACCACTTATCCATTAGGGGTGTAAGATGATACTATCTTTGTAATTTTAGATCACTTTCAATATTAGATTGTATTGAATTGTACCAGTGTGGCTTTCATCTCATACAAAATAAATATCATAAATTATAAACAAGGATAAAGCCACACATTGAGGTTTTGTATTTGAAGCAAATGCAATTCTAGTGGCAGCTAGGATTTCCTCCTGCCACCACTTTTATTCTGACTGATCAATGTTGTAATCTATGAACAAACCACAATTGCTCAACCCTTGGAATCATTACTGTAATGAAGCCACATTCTTTAACTTTTTGTTGGTTTGACTAGATCTATAATGAAAGAACTACTTTGCTGCTCTTTCAAACAGAATAAAACAGAATGTATTGATAGCTATCTAGGATTTGTTTTGCTTTGCTTTGCTTTGCTTTGCTTTGCTTTGCTTTGCTTTGCTTTGCTTTGCTTTGCTTTGCTTTGCTTTGCTTTGCTTGGGGTAAGGACTCACTGTGTAGACTTGACTGGCCTAGAACATACAGAGATCTGCCTGCCTCTACATCACAAGTTCTGGGATTAGAAGCATTCACCACGTCATTCACCAGCTCAAATCTTAGATCTTGAACAATAAAATTAAAAATTTTCTCCAAATTTTCTCTACAAGATCCACACAAGTTGAATGCCAATAGGGAAATTAAATCAATCTCATGACTTTACAGCACTTTGACTTATTTCAATGTGTGTGTACAAAATGAGACATACTCACATAGAGGTTAGCACCTGAGTACTAAACTCTGGGTACTTCCTTGCAAAATTCACTATACACTTCACAATGACTTAGTGTTCCAGTTCTCCACCAACATTCCAAAAATGCAAAACCTGTTAGAATCAGGATTAAGAGCTACAGTGATCGGAGGAAAGCTAGGGGAAATGGTATCTCAAATGACAGTGTAATGAAGTCCAAAGTGTGGTTGTGAAATGATGAATTGCAATTTTTAAATTTATTTTTATTTCTTGAGCATTTGTGTTTTGTCTGCATGAGGGTGTCACAATCCTTGGGAAATCAGACAGTTATGAGATGCCATGTGAGTGCTGGGAACTGAGCCTGGGTCCTCTGGAAGACCAGGCAGTACTTTGAACTATGGAGACATCTCTCCAGCCCCCTGAATTGTATTATTATACCAATGTTTGCTTCTTTTCTTCATACTCCCATCCAGTGCCTTAAAGACCTTAAATGCCCAATTTCTAACAGAGGGACACTGTCATAATCTTCTGAATGTCTCTGTTTGTCAAACCTAGACAGGCTGGTGAACCACATTCAATTTTATCCTTTGTTTTAATTTACAATTAATAGTCATAGAAGTTATAAAGTCTAACAATTTTTGTTTTGTATGTGTTTCTATGTTGAACATGCAGTCAAAACTGAAATTTGAATGAAACTTTGAAACCTGTATGCTAACTGTTCTTTTTAAGATTTTATTCACGTGTGTCTGTGTAAGCATATATGCATGTATACTCAGATGCACACATTTGTGTATATACAGAGGCCAGAAGAAAGTGTTTCATCCCTCAGAATCAGAGTTATTAGAGGAAGTGGGACTTCTAGATTGCTGTGTTGGTACTGTTATTCAAACTCTGGCCTTTGTGATTGTTCAGCCAGTGCTCTTAACCTCTAAACATCTGTCCAGTCCCTGACTTGATTTTTGATACAATTTTTAAAAAATCTATTATTTACTTATATGTAAGAGCAGCTTATGAAGTGAATAAAAAATAAATGTGGGTAGTGCTAGGTCTCCCTCAGTGAAGTATTTGCTTCAGAAGTATGAGGATCTGAATTCAGTCCACAGAAGCCAGAAGTCAGAAGCTATATACAGAT